>NC_080385.1:37899658-38039540 GCF_014773155.1 Arachis stenosperma | reverse complement strand
GCCTCCCAACAAGCGCTTCTTTAATGTCATTAGCTTGACAGAGGACTCTCATGGAGCCTCAGAAATGCTCAGAACCGTGTTGGAACCTCCCAATACCAAACTTAGAATTTGAATGGGGGTTCAACACCAACTTAGAGTTTGGTTGTGGCCTCCCAACTCCAAACTTAGAGTTGACTGTGGGGGCTCTGCTTGGCTCTGTTTTGAGAGAAGCTTTTCATGCTTCTTCTCCATGATGACAGAGGGATTCCTTGGGCCTTAAACACCAAGGATTCATCATTCACTTGAATGATCAACTCTCCTCTATCAACATCAATCACAGTCTTTGCTATGCTAGGAAGGGTCTGCCAAGGATGATGGATTCATCCATGCACTTCCCAGTCTCTAGACTATGAAATCAGTAGGAATGTAATGGTCTTCAACCTTAACCAGAACATCCTCTACAAGTCCATAGGCTTGTTTTCTTGAATTGTCTGCCATCTCTAATGAGATTCTTGCAGCTTGCACCTCAAGGATCCCTAATTTCCCCATTACAGAGAGGGGCATGAGGTTTACACTTGACCCTAAGTCACACAAGGCCTTCTTGAAGGTCATGGTGCCTATGGTACAAGGTATAGAAAACTTCCCAGGATCTTGCCTCTTTAGAGGCAGTTTCTGCCTAGACAAGTCATCCAGTTCTTTTGTGAGCAAAGGTGGTTCATCCTCCCAAGTCTCATTTCTAAATAACTTGTTATTTAGCTTCATGATTGCTCCAAGGTATTTAGCAACTTGCTCTTTAGTGACATACTCATCTCTTCAGAGAAGAATACTCATCAGAGCTCATGAATGGCAGAAGTAAGTCCAATGGAATCTCTATGGTCTCATTTTGAGCCTCAGATTCCCATTGTTCCTCATTGAGGAACTCAGAGGAGATTGGTACACGCCTACTGAGGTCTTCCTCAGTGGCTTCCTCCTCCTCTCTTTCCTCCCCATATTCGGCCATGTCTATGGCCTTGCACTCCCCTTTTGGATTTTCTTCAGTGTTACTTGGGAGGGTGCTTGGAGGGAGTTCAGTAATTTTCTTGCTCAGCTGACCACTTGTCCTTCCAAATTCCTAATGGAGGATCTAGTTTCATCATGAAACTTTGAGTGGTTTTGATTAGATCAGAGACCATGGTTGCTAAGTCAGAGGTATTCTGCTTAGAGCTCTCTGTCTGTTGCTGAGAAGATGATGGAAAAGGTTTACCATTGTTAAACCTGTTTCTTCCACCATTATTATTGAAACCTTGTGAGGTCTCTCTTGATTCTTCCATGAGAGATTTGGGTGATTTCTCCATGAAGAATTATAGGTATTTCCATAGGGTTCTCCTAGGTAATTCACCTCTTCCATGGAAGGGTTCTCAGGATCATAAGCTTCTTCCTCAGATGAAGCATCCTTAGTACTGTTTGGTGCATTTTGCATTCCAGACAGACTTTGAGAAATCAAATTGACTTGTTTGAGTCAATATTTTGTTCTGAGCCAATATGGCATTCAGAGTGTCAATCTCAAGAACTCCTTTCTTCTGACTAGTCCCATTGTTCACAGGATTTCTTTCAGAAGTGTACATGAATTGGTTATTTGCAACCATTTCAATCAATTCTTGAGCTTCTGCAGGCGTCTTCTTCAAATGAAGAGATCCTCCAGCAGAGCTATCCAGGACATCTTAGATAGTTCAGAGGACCATCATAGAAATGCCTATGATGCTCCATTCAGAAAGCATGTCTGAGGGACATCTTCTGATTAATTGCTTGTATCTTTCCCAAGCTTCATAGAGGGATTCTCCATCCTTCTGTCTGAAGGTTTGGACTTCCACTCTAAGCTTACTCCATCTTGTGGTGGAAAGAACTTTGCCAAGAAGGCATTGACTAGCTTTTCCCAAGAGTCCAGGCTTTCTTTAGGTTGAGAATCCAACCATATTCTAGCTCTGTCTCTTACAGCAAAGGGAATAGCATCAGTCTATAGACCTCAGGGTTAACCCCATTAGTCTTGACTGTGTCACAGATTTGCAAGAATTCAGCTAAGAACTGATGAGGATCTTCCATTGGAAGTCCATGGAACTTGCAATTCTGTTGCATTAGAGAAACTAATTGAGCTTAAGCTCAAAGTTGTTTGCTCCAATGGCAGGGATAGAGATGCTTCTCCCATAAATCAGGAGCAGGTGCAGTAAAGTCACCAAGCACCTTCCTTGCATTGTTGGCATTGTTGTTGTTTTCGGCTGCCATGTGTTCTTCTTCTTTGAAGAATTCGGTCAGGTCCTCTAAAGAGAGTTGTGCTTTAGCTTCTCTTAGCTTTCTCTTCAAGGTTCTCTCAGGTTCAGGGTCAGCTTCAACAAGAATGCCTTTGTCTCTGCTCCTGCTCATATGAAAGAGAAGAGAAAAGAAAGTGTGGAATCCTCTATGTCACAGTATAGATTCCTTGAAATGTCAGAGGAAAAGAGAAATAGAAAGAAGAGGAGAAGAAAATTCGAACTTAGTTAGATAAGGTTCGAATTGTGCATTTAGAAGGAGTGGTACTCCATAAATAGAAGGATGTGGGAAGGAGGGAAGAGAATTTTCGAAAATTCAATTAAAAGATTTTGAAAACATTTTGAAAATTTGATTGATAATTTTCGAGAATTCAAAGTGAAAAAGAAATCAAGTGATTTTTGAAAAAGATTTTGAAATTAGAAATTAAAAAGATTTGATTGAAAACTATTTTTAAAAAGATGTGGTTAAAAAGATTTACTTGAGAAGTTATGGTTTTAAAAAGATGTGATTGAGAAGATATGATTTGAAAACAATTTTAAAAGATATGATTTGAAAACACTTTGAAAAGATATGATCTTAAAAATTAATGACTTGCCTAACAAAAAAAGATATGATTGAAACATTTAAACCTTTCTCAACAGAAAAGGTAACAATCTTGTGATGTTCAATCAAATCATTAATTGTTAGTAAGTATCTTTTAAAAAAGGAAAGAAATTGATTTTGAAAACATTTGATTGAAAAGATATGATTTGAAAAAGATTTGATTTTGAAAAACTTTGAAAACTTGAAAAAAATTGATTTTGAAAACAAAATCCTCCCCCTGGCACCATCCTGGCGTTAAACGCCCAGAATGGTATACATTCTGGCGTTTAACGCCCAAAATGCACCCTTTTTGGGCGTTAAACGCCCAACCAGGTACCCTGGCTGGCGTTTAAATGCCAGTCTGCCTTCTTCACTGGGCATTTTTGAATGCTCAGCTTTTTCTGTATAATTCCTCTGCTGTATGTTCTGAATCTTCAATTCTTTGTATCATTGACTTGAAAAGACACAAATTAAAAATATTTTTGGATTTTTAATAATCAAAATGCAAAAAGAATCAATTAACAATGCATGCAAGACACCAAACTTAGCAGTTTGTATACTACTGACACTAATAATATGAGAATTCATATGAGACACACAAAATACTTCAAGTCAATAGAATTCAAAGATCAAAACAAAGAAATATATGCATGGATTCGAAAAATATAACAAAAAACATGCATTTGACACCAAACTTAAGATGAGACTCTAGACTCAGACAAGAAATATTTTTTTGGATTTTTATGGTTTTGTAAAATTTTTTTGGGTTTTTTCGAAAATTAAGTGGAAAAAGGTATCAAAATTCTTAATGAGAATTCCAGGAATCAGTGCAATGCTAGTCTAAGACTTCGGTCCAGGAATTAGACATGGCTTCACAGCCAGCCAAGCTTTCAAAGAAAGCTTCGGTCCAAAACACTAGACATGACCAAAGGTCAGCCAAATCTTAGCAGATCACTGCTCCAAGAGCAAAATTGATGAGAATCAACCAAGCTCTTGTGGTGATGAGTTGAAACCTCGGTCCAATTAGATTAGACATGGCTTCTCAGCCAGCCAGATTTCAACAAATCATCATGAAACTCTAGAATTCATCTTCAAGAATTTCGAAAAAAAAATAATACCTAATCTAAGCAACAAGATGAACCGTCAGTTGTCCAGCCTAAACAATCCCGGGCAATAACACCAAAACTTGATGTTGTTGCCGGATCTTGGCACTGATGTTACCAAAAGCTTGCTCAAAACTTGAACAATCCCCGGCAACGGCGCCAAAAACTTGGTGCGCGAAATTGTGAACTATACTTTTTCACAACTCTCATAATCCCTGGTAATGGCTCCAAAAACTTGGTGCGCTCAATACCATGGCATTACACAACTTCGCACAACTAACCAGCAAGTGCACTGGGTCGTCCAAGTAATAAACCTTACGTGAGTAAGGGTCGATCCCACGGAGATTGTTAGTATTGAAGCAAGCTATGGTCATCTTGTAAATCTTAGTCAGGCAAACTCAGATATATGGTGATGAACGAAAATAATATAAAGATAAAGATAGTGATACTTATGTATATCATTGGTGTAAGAGCTTCAGACAAGTGTATGAAGATGCCTTCCCTTCCGTCTCTCTGCTTTTCTACAGCCTTCATCCAATCCTTTCTTACTCCTTTCCATGGCAAGCTCGTGTAGGGTCTCACTGTTGTCAGCAGCTACCTCCCATCCGCGCAGTGAAAGCTAATGCACACACTCTGTCACAGTGCTGCCAGTCACCGGTTTGGTTCCCTCCCCTACCGGAATAGAATAACTCTTTTGCGTCTGTCACTAACGCCCAGTAGGTTGCAGGTTTGAAGCACGTCACAGTCATTCAATCATTGAATCCTACTCAGAATACCACAGACAAGGTTAGACCTTCTGGATTCTCTTGAATGCCACCATCAGTTCTTGCCTATACCACGAAGACTCTGATCTCACGGAATGGCTGGCTCGTTTGTCAGGCGAGCACTCGGTTGTCAGGCGATCAACCATGCATCGTGCAATCAGAAATCCAAGAGATATTCACTAAGCCTCAGATGCTTGTAGAACAAGAATGGTTGTCAGTCACCTTGTTCATGGGTGAGAATGGTGATGGGCGTCAATCATCACCTTCATCATATTGAAGAACAAGTGATATCTTGGTAAAAGAACAAGTGGAATTGAATGGAAGAACAATAGTAATTGCATTAATACTCGAGGTACAGCAGAGCTCCACACCTTAATCTATGGTGTGTAGAAACTCCACCGTTGAAAATACATAAGAACAAGGTCTAGGCATGGCCGAATGGCCAGCCTCTCAAAGGTCTAAGAACTAGATGTCCAAAAGCTCTCTAAAAGATTCCCAGATACAATAGTAAAAGGTCCTATAAATAGAAAACTTAGTACATAGATGAGTAAATGACATAAAAATCCACTTCCGGACCCACTTGGTGTGTGTTTGGGCTGAGCAATGAAGAAATTTCGTGTAGAGACTCTTCTTGGAGTTAAACGCCAGTTTTAGTGCCAGTTTGGGCGTTTAACTCCCATTTGGGTGCCAGTTCCAGCGTTTAACGCTGGGATTCCTTGAGGTGACTTTGAACGCCGGTTTGGGCCATCAAATCTTGGGCAAAGTATGGACTATTATATATTGCTGGAAAGCCCAGGATGTCTACTTTCCAAAGCCGTTGAGAGCGCGCCAATTGGGCTTCTGTAGCTCCAGAAAATCCGCTTCGAGTGCAGGGAGGTCAGAATCCAACAGC
Source organism: Arachis stenosperma (assembly GCF_014773155.1). Lineage (NCBI taxonomy): Eukaryota > Viridiplantae > Streptophyta > Magnoliopsida > Fabales > Fabaceae > Arachis > Arachis stenosperma. The sequence continues at coordinate 38,033,937 of NC_080385.1, read as the reverse complement.
ATCTGCAGTCCTTTTGAGTCTCTGGATCAGATTTTTGCTCAGGTCCCTCAATTTCAGCCAGAAAATACCTGAAATCACAGAAAAACACACAAACTCATAGTAAAGTCCAGAAAAGTGAATTTTAACTAAAAACTAATAAAAATATGCTAAAAACTAACTAGATCATATCAAAAACATACTAAAAACAATGCCAAAAAGTATACAAATCATCCGCTCATCAAGAGCACAAGAAGCTCTCCCAGAACTGCCTCAATTCGAATATTGGGAACATCTTGAAGCCTCTATTTCCAGATTGCAAGAAGCTATGGATCAAATAAAGGAAGAACAGAATAATCAAAGTAGCATGCTTTGCAAACTGCTCAAAGAACAGGAGGAGCAAGGGCGTGATCTAAGGGAGCTGAAGCGGCAAAAATTAATCCTTGAACAACACCCCAGAGATTAGAGGAACATTCCCTCCTCAAAACAAAAGGTTGCTGAGTTCCAATTTTCCTGCTTTAACTTAGTGATAGCGTTTTTTTTTTATCTATTTAATTTCACCTAGGGAGATATTTAGTAGTAATTAGTATGTCTATTTTGATTTTATTTCCAATTAAGCTATAATTTATTTTTCTCATCATCATCAGGCATGAATAAAATAGTAGAATTTTCTTTTTAAGAATAAAGAAGTAATCTATATTTATGAGTTCATAGTAATAAAGACTATAATTAATTATATGTGGTGGCAATACTTCTTGTTCTCTGAATGAATGCTTGAATAGTGCATAATATGTATCTTGAATTTGATGAATATTGGCTCCTGAAAGGATGAGGAACACGAAAAATATTATTGATGATCTGAAAAATCATGAAATTGATTCTTGAAGCAAGAAAAAGCAGTTCAAAATATATATATATATATATATATATATATATATATATATATATATCACAAGCCATGAGCACTAGCCAAGAATAAAAAGGATCCAAGGCTTTGAGCACCTATGGATAGGAGGGCCCAAGGAAATAAAATCCAGGCCTAAGCGGCTAAATCAAGCTGTCCCTAACCATGTGCTTGTGTCATGAAGGTCCAAGTGAAAAGCTTGAGACTGAGTGGTTAAAGTCGTGATCCAAAGTAAAAGAGTGTGCTTAAGAGCTCTGGACACCACTAACTGGGGACTTTAGCAAAGCTAAGTCACAATCTGAAAAGGTTCACCCAGTTATGTGTCTGTGGCATTTATGTATCTGGTGGTAATACTGGAAAACAAAGTGCTTAGGGCCACAGCCAAGACTCATAAAATAACTGTGTTCAAGAATCAACATACTACACTAGGAGAGTCAATAATACTATCTGAATTCTGAGTTCCTAAGGATGCCAATCATTCTGAAATTCAAAAGATACAGGGGGATGCCAAAACTGTTCAGAGACAAAAAGCTACAAGCCCCGCTCATCTAATAAGAATTTGAGCTTCATTTAAAACTCGAGAATATTATTACTTCTTTATTTCTGTTAGAACCTATTTTATTCATCTAGTTGCTTGAGGACAAGCAACAGTTTAAGTTTGGTGTTGTGATGAGCGGATATTTTATACGCTTTTTGGGGGTGATTTCTTGTAGATTTTAGTATGTTTTAATTAGTTTTTAATAGAATTTTATTAGTTTTTAAGCAAAATCATATTTCTGGACTTTACTATGAGTGTGTGTATTTTTCTGTGATTTCAGGTATTTTCTGGCTGAAATTGAGGGAGTTGAGCAAAAATCTGACTTAGGCTGAAAAAGGACTGCTGATGCTGTTGGATCCTGACCTCCCTGCACTCGAAATGGATTTTCTGGAGCTACAGGAGTCCAATTGGCGCGCTCTCAACGGCGTTGGAACGTAGACATCTAGGGCTTTCCAGCAATATATAATAGTCCATACTTTGCGCAAGGATAGACGACGTAACTTGGCGTTAAACGCCAAGTTCATGCTGCTGTCTGGAGTTAAACGCCAGAAAGACGTCATGATCCGGAGTTGAACGCCCAAAACACGTCATAACCTGGAGTTTGACGCCAAGAAAGGCCTTTACACGTGGAAAGCTTTAGTCTCAGCCCCAGCACACACCAAGTGGGCCCCAGAAGTGGATTTCTGCACCAATTATCTTAGTTTACTCATATTCTGTAAACCTAGGTTACTAGTTTACTATTTAAACAACTTTTACAGACATTTCTTGTACCTCATGACATTTTCAGATCTGAATTACATACTTTTGATGGCACGAGTCTCTAAACTCCATTGTTGGGGGTGAGGAGCTCTGCAGCGTCTCGATGATTTAATACAATTCCTTTGTTTTCCATTCAAACACGCTTGTTCTTATCTAAGATGTTTATTCGCGCTTACTTGTGAAGAAGGTGATGATCCGTGACACTCATCACCTTCCTCAATCTATGAACGTGTGCCTGACAACCACCTCCGTTCTACATTAGACTGAATGAATATCTCTTAGATTCCCCAACAGAATCTTCGTGGTATAGGCCGGATTGATGGCGGCATTCATGAGAATCCGGAAAGTCTAAACCTTGTCTGTGGTATTCCGAGTAGGATTCTGGGATTGAATGATTGTGACGTGCTTCAAACTCCTGAGGGCTGGGCGTTAGTGACAGACGCAAAAGAATCAATGGATTCTATTCCAACCTGATTGAGAACCAACAGATGATTAGCCATGCTGTGACAGAGCATAGGAACGTTTTCACTGAGAGGATGGGAAGTAGCCACTGACAACGGTGACACCCTACATAGAGCTTGCCATGGAAGGAATCTGCGTGTGAGAAGAGGATTTCAAGGAAGAGTTGAAGTCAAGGGACAAAGCATCTCCAAAACTCCAACATATTCCCCAGTACTACATCCTTTATAAACAAGTAAATCTATTGTTCAAGTAATCCAAACAATTTTCTTGACATCCTGACTAAGACAAATAAAATAAACATTGATTGCTTCAAGCCAATAATCTCCGTGGGATCGACCCTTACTCACGTAAGGTATTACTTGGACGACCCAGTGCACTTGCTGGTTAGTTGTGCGAATCACAAATTCGTGCACCACTTGCCTTTGGAGTCTATTCTCCACTGAGCTCCTTCCACACATATGTCCATAAGGACTTGGTCTAACCTTTGGTTAAAGTTGACCCTTCTAGTGTAGGGGCGTTCATCACCTTGCATCATAGGCAAGTGGAATGCCAACCTTACATTTTCCGGACTGAAATCCAAGTATTTCCCCCTAACCATTGTGAGATAATTCTTTGGACTTGGGTTCATACCTTGGTCATGGTTCCTAGTGATCCATTCATTGGCATAGAACTCTTGCACCATTAAGATTCCGACTTGTTGCATGGGGTTGGTTAAGACTTCCCAACCTCTTCTTTGAACTTCATGTCGGATCTCCGGATACTCATTCTTCTTGAGCTTGAAAGGGACCTCAGGGATCACCTTCTTCTTTGCCACAACATCATAGAAGTGGTCTTGATGGCTCTTGGAGATGAATCTTTCTATCTCCCATGACTCGGAGGTGGAAGCTTTTGTCTTCCCTTTCTCTTTTCTAGAGGATACTCCGGCCTTAGGTGCCATTGGTAATGGAAAAACAAAAAGCTTATGCTTTTTACCACACCAAACTTAAAATGTTGCTCGTCCTCGAGCAAAAAAAAAAGAAAAGAAGAGTAGAAGAAGAAGAAGAAAATATGGGAGAGAGGGAGAGGGGAGGGTATTTATCCAGACAGCAGAAAGAGGTACTTATAGGGAAAATGAAGTAGAAGGGAAGGGTATTTATAGAGAGAGGGGAGGGTGGGTGTTCGGCCAATTTGGGTGGGAATGGGTGGGAAATTGAATTTGAATTTTATGAAAGTAGGTGGGGTTTATGGGGAAGAGTGGGGTGATGTGAATGGTGAATGGGGGAATTGGGAAGAGGAATTGAGGTGATTGGTGATGGGTGTTGGGAAGTGTGACATGGGGAGTAGAAAGAATGAGATTTAGGATTAGGAGAGTGTGATTAGGATTAAAAGGTAAGGTGGGAATATGTTAGGTGGGGATCCTGTGGGGTCCACAGATCCTGAGGTGTAAAGAAATACCATTCCTTCACCATATAGGCATGTAAAATGCCTTCATGCATCATTCTGGCGTTCAAACGCCCATTGGTGCATGTTCTGGGCGTTCAACGCCCATGTAATGCATGTTTCTGGCGTTGAACGCCAGTTTCATGCTTGTTACTGGCGTTCAGCGCCAGCTTTTCTCCTCTAGGCACATTCCTGGCGTTCAACGCCAGGATGTTGCTTGTTTCTGGCGTTCAGCGCCAGAATGGTGCTCTGTTCTGGCGTTGAACGCCAGCCAGATGCATCTTACTGGCGTTGAACGCCAGCCTGTGCGTCCTCCAGGGTGAAAAATTTTTTTTTCTTCTGTTTTTGACTCTGTTTTTAATTTTTTTTATTTTTTTCGTGACTCCTCATGATCATGTACCTAATAAAACACAAAATAACAATAAAACAAATAAAATAAAAATTAGATAAATAAAATTGGGTTGCCTCCCAACAAGCGCTTCTTTAATGTCAATAGCTTGACAGTGGCTCTCATGGAGCCACAAGGTGATCAGGTCAATTTTAGTGTGGTCCCAACACCAAACTTAGAGTTTGGATATGGGATCTTAACACCAAACTTAGAGTTTGGTTGTGGCCTCACAACACCAAACTTAGAGTTTGACTGTGGGGGCTCTTCTTGACTCTGAACTGAGAGAAGCTCTTCATGCTTACTCTCTTTTGTCACAGAGGGATGTCCATGTGCCTTGAACACAAGGTATTCCCCATTCAATTGAAGGACTAACTCTCCTCTATTGACATCTATCACAGCTCCTGCTGTGGCTAGGAAAGGTCTTCCGAGGATGATGCAATCATCCTCTTCTTTCCTAGTGTCTAAGATTATGAAATCAGCGGGGATGTAAAGGCCTTCAACCTTTACCAGCACGTCCTCTACTATTCCATAGGCTTGTCTCAATGACTTGTCAGCCAGTTGTAATGAGAACAAGGCAGGTTGTACCTCAATGATCCCCAGCTTCTCCATTACAGAGAGTGGCATAAGATTTATCCTTGACCCCAGATCACACAGAGCTTTTTCAAAGATCATGGTGCCTATGGTACAGGGTATTAAGAATTTGCCAGGATCTTGTTTCTTTTGAGGTAGAATTTTCTGAATCCAAGTATCCAGTTCATTAATGAGTAAGGGAGGTTCACTTTCTCAAGTCTCATTACCAAACAACTTGGCATTCAACTTCATGATAGCTCCTAAATATTGAGCAACTCGCTCTCCAGTTACATCTTCATCCTCTTCAGAGGATGAATAGTCTTCAGAGCTCATGAATGGCAGAAGGAGATTTAATGGAATCTCTATGGTCTCTGTATGAGCCTCAGATTCCTTTGGATCCTTAATAGGAAACTCCTTCTTGCTTGAGGGACGTCCCAGGAGGTCTTCCTCACTAGGATTTTCGTCCTCCTCCTCCCTTGTGCATTCGGCCACTTTGACTATGTCAATGGCTTTGCACTCTCCTTTTGGATTCTCTTCTGTATTGCTTGGGAGAATACTGGGAGGAGTTTCGATGACTTTCTTACTCAGCTGGCCCACTTGTGCCTCCAGATTTCTAATGGAGGATCTTGTTTCACTCATGAAACTGAAAGTAGCCTTTGACAGATCAGAGACTACATTGGCTAAATTAGAAGTGTTTTGTTCAGAATTCTCTGTCTGTTGCTGAGAAGATGATGGATATGGCTTGCTATTGCCCAGCCTGTTGCGTCCACCATTGTTAAAACCTTGTTGAGGTTTTTGTTGATCCTTCCATGAGAAATTTGGATGATTTCTCCATGATGAGTTATAGGTGTTTCCATAAGGTTCACCCATGTAATTAACCTCTGCCATGGCAGGATTCTCAGGATCATAAGCTTCTTCAGAAGCTGCCTCTCTAGTACTGTTGGATGCATGTTGCAATCCATTCAGATTTTGAGAGATCATGTTGACTTGTTGAGTCAACACTTTGTTCTGAGCCAATATGGCATTCAGAGTATCAATTTCAAGAACTCCTTTCTTCTGAGGTATCCCATTGTTCACGGAATTCCTCTCAGAAGTGTACATGAATTGGTTGTTTGCAACCATGTCAATGAGTTCTTGAGCCTCTTCAGGCGTTTTCTTCAGGTGAATAGATCCACCTGCAGAATGGTCCAATGACATTTTCGAAAATTCAGAGAGACCATAATAGAATATATCTAATATGGTCCATTCTGAAAACATGTCAGATGGACATCTTTTGGTCAGCTGCTTGTATCTTTCCCAAGCTTCATAGATGGATTCACCATCTTTTTGTTTGAAGGTTTGAACATCCACTCTCAGCTTGCTCAGCTTTTGAGGAGGAAAGAATTTATCCAAAAAGGCAGTGACCAGCTTATCCCATGAGTCCAGGCTATCCTTGGGTTGTGAATCCAACCATACTCTAGCTCTGTCTCTTACAGCAAAAGGGAAAAGCATGAGTCTGTAGACTTCAGGATCAACTCCATTCGTCTTTACAGTCTCACAAATCTGCAAGAACTCAGTTAAAAACTGATAAGGATCTTCAGATGGAAGTCCATAAAACTTGCAGTTTTGTTGCATTAAGGCAACTAGCTGAGGTTTCAGCTCAAAGTTATTGGCTCCAATGGCAGGAATGGAGATGCTTCTTCCATCAAACTTGGACGTTGGCTTTGTGAAGTCACCAAGCATTCTCCTTGCATTATTATTATTTTCGGCTGCCATCTCCTTCTCTTGTTCGAAAATTTCTGAAAGGTTACCTTTAGAATAATTTAATTTAGCTTCTCTTAATTTTCTCTTCAGAGTCCTTTCAGGTTCTGGATCAATTTCAACAAGAGTGCCTTTATCCCTGTTCCTGCTCATATGAAAGAGAAGAAAACAGGAAAAGAAAGAGGAATCCTCTATGCCACAGTATAGAGATTCCTTTATGTTAGTAGAAAAAGAAAGGGTAGAAGAATGAAGAGGGAGATTCGGATTTTGGATGAAGAGAGGTGGAGAGAAGTGTTAGTAATTAAATAATTAAATAGAAGAATAAAAGAGAAAGAAAATTTCGAAAATAATTTTAAAAAGGGGTTAGTGATTTTCGAAAATTAGAGATAAGTTGTAATTAAGATTAAAACATGAAACAATTAGTTAATTAAAAAGAATTTTTGAAAAAGGGATGAGATTTTTCGAAAATTAGAGAGGGAAAAGTAGTTAGGTGGTTTTGAAAAAGATAAGAAACAAACAAGAAGTTAGTTAGTTGATTGAAAAAAAAGATTTGAAATCAAATTTGAAAAAGATAAGAAGATAATAAGTTAGATAAGATATTTTGAAATCAAATTTTGAAAAAGATAAAATTTTTGAAAAAGATCAAATAAAAGATAAAAAGATTTAATTTAAAAATTTTGAAATTATTTACTTCACTAACAAGAAACTACAAGATAAGATTCTAGAACTTAAAGATTGAACCCTTCTTAGCAAGAAAGTAACAAACTTCAAACTTTTGAACCAATCACATTAATTGTTAGCTAATTTTCGAAAATTAGATATAAAGATAAGAAAAAGATTTTGAAAATATTTTGAAAAAGATTTTTGAAATTTTTGAAAATGAAAAAAAAGAAAAAAAAATGAAAAAGATATGATTTTTGAAAAAGATTTTGAAAAGATAAGATTTTTAAAATTGAAATTTTGACTTGACTTGTAAGAAACAACTAATTTTAAAAAAATTTTGACCAAGTCAACCCAAAATTTCGAAAATTTGGAGGGAAATAAGGAAAAGATATTTTTTTGATTTTTGAATTTTTAATTATGAGAGAGAAAAACAACAAAAATACTCAATGCATGAAATTTTTAGATCAAAACAATGAATGTATGCAAGAATGCTATGAATGTCAAGATGAACACCAAGAACACTTTGAAGATCATGATGAACATCAAGAACATATTTTTGAAAAATTTTTGATGCAAAGAAAACATGCAAGACACCAAACTTAGAAATCTTTAATGCATGGACTCTAACAAACAAAAAATGCATATGAAAAACAACAAACAACACAAAACAAGAAATCATCAAGATCAAACAAGAGGACTTATCAAGAACAACTTGAAGATCATGAAGAACACTATGAATGCATGGGATTTTCGAAAAATGCAAGAAAAATTTTTAAAGCATGCAATTGACACCAAACTTAAAAATTGACTCAAGACTCAAACAAGAAACACAAAATATTTTTTTTTGGTTTTTATGATTTTCTAATTTTTTTGGATTTTTATTAATATTTTCGAAAATAAAGTTAGAAAAACGAAAAATAAAAGAAAAATTTTGAAAATGATTTTTGAAAAGAAAATTACCTAATCTGAGCAACAAGATGAACCGTCAGTTGTCCATACTCGAACAATCCCCGGCAACGGCGCCAAAAACTTGGTGGACGAAATTGTGATCAACAATATTGGCTCTTTGGTATGTGCACAAAAACTATTGTGAGAGAAATCATTATTATGGCACTGGTTGAATTCACAACTCCGTTCAACTAACCAGCAAGTGTACTGGGTCGTCCAAGTAATAAACCTTACGTGAGTAAGGGTCGATCCCACAGAGATTGTTGGTATGAAGCAAGCTATGGTCACCTTGTAAATCTCAGTCAGGCAGATAAAATTATGGAATTTAGAAAATCAAATAATAAAAAGAAAAGAAATAATAAAAGGGATACTTATGCAGCCTCATTGGTGGGAATTTCAGATAAGCGCATGGAGATGCTGTATGGCTCAAGGACGCCTGCTCTCCTATTGCTTCAACTCAATCCTTCTTACTCCTTTCCATGGCAAGCTGTGTATAGGGGTTCACCATCAGCGGTGGCTACTTTCAATCCTCTCGGGAAAATGGTCCTCTGCGGCTGTCACTCGCATGGCTAATCGTCTGGAGGCATCACCCATGGTTGATGGCTACATCCCATCCTCGCAGTGAAAACTACGCTCACGCACTCTGTCACAGCACGGCTAATCACTGGTTGGTTCCCGCGCCTACTGGAATAGAATCCCTTGATTCTTTTGCGTTTGTCATCACGCCCAGCACTTGCAAGTCTGAAGCACGTCACAGTCATTCATTACCGGAATCCTACTCGGAATACCACAGACAAGGTGAGACTTTCCGGATTCCCAGGATCCTACTCGGAATACCACAGACAAGGTGAGACTTTCCGGATCCTCATAAATGCCGCCATCTATCTAGCTTATACCACGAAGATTCTGTTGGGGAATCTAAGAGATACACATTCAAGCTCTGTTGCATGTAGAACGGAAGTGGTTGTCAATCACGTGCGTTCATAAGTGGGAATGATAATGAGGGTTATTTAATCATCACATTCATCATGTTCTTGGGTGCGAATGAATATCTTGGAATAAGAATAAGAGAGATTTGAATAAAAGAAAATAGAATTGCATTAATACTTGAGGTACAGCAGAGCTCCACACCCTTAATCTATGGTGTGCAGAAACTCCACCGTTGAAAATACATAAGTAAAAGGTTCAGGCATGGCCGAATGGCCAGCCCCCTAAAACGTGATCAATAGCCTCTTAGGATGAAGAATAAAACAAAACTGAGACCAAAGATGTCTAATACATTAGTAAATCATCCTATTTATAATAAACTAGCTCCTAGGGTTTACATGAGTAAGTAATTGATGCATAAATCCACTTCCGGGGCCCACTTGGTGTATGCTTGGGCTGAGCTTGATCAATCCACGAGCTGAGGCTTCTCTTGGAGTTGAACTCCGAGTTATGACGTGTTTTGGGCGTTCAACTCCGGATCATGACGTTTTTCTGGCGTTTAACTCCAGACAGCAGCATGAACTTGGCGTTCAACGCCAAGTTACGTCGTCAATTTCCGAATAAAGTATAGACTATTATATATTGCTGGAAAGTCCTGAATTTCTACTTTCCAACGCCGTTGAGAGCGCGCCAATTGGAGTTCTGTAGCTCCAGAAAATCCATTTCGAGTGCAGGGAGGTCAGATTCCAACAGCATCAGCAGTCCTTTTGTCAGCCTTTTTCAGAGTTTTGCTCAAATCCCTCAATTTCAGTCAGAATTTACCTGAAATCACAGAAAAACACACAAACTCATAGTAAAGTCCAGAAATGTGAATTTAACATAAAAACTAATGAAAACATCCCTAAAAGTAGCTTGAACTTGCTAAAAACTGCCTAAAAACAATGCCAAAAAGCGTATAAATTATCCGCTCATCACCTAACTATTCCTGTTCTTGTTCTAAATGCTATACATGATCACAAACATCAGAAAAACTAGGAAAACTATGAAATCAATGAGAAATAAAATGATATAAGATCAAACTAAAAATAACTGAATTGAAATTGAAATAAAGTAAAGATAGGTTACAGTATACTACAGTTGGATTGTCTCTCAACAAGTGCTTCTTTACCATCATTAGCTTGATGGGCAGCTCCTCTAAGGAGGAGGATCATAGGGGCTCAAATCTTCACCCCTTATTGTGAACTTCTTCCTTGTGCTCTCATGAATTAGCTCAACATGCTCTAGGGATAGGATTCTGTTCATAGTGTGTGGTATGACTGGACTCCGAATGAAACTACTCTTATGCCAGGTGAGAAGTCCTCAATAGGAATCTTCTTATTCCTCCATTCTTTTGGTACTTTCTTCTTAGGGCCTCCTCCATCAATGGTGGGTGGCGAATTCCCGCCACCAAACTTAGGTTTGGTGTCTGGGGGTACTATATGGCTTTTCACCAAGTGGGAAGGCTCAAGCTCTGAACTCTGTACGAAAGTACCTCCTTTATCAGAGAGTGCAGGAGGTTTAAAAATCTTGAACATCATATAGTCCTTATGCATCCTTAGGACTCATTCTCCTCTGTCCACATCAATCAAAGCTCTCCCAGTTTCTAGGAATGGCCTTCTTAGGATGACGGAGTCATCCTTCTCCTCTTCCATATCAAGTATCACAAAGTCTGCAGGGGGGTAAAGGTCTTCAATATTTACTAGAACGTTCTCCACCAATCCGTATGCCCTCTTTAGGGACTTGTCCACCATCTCCAGTGAGATCCTTGTGGGCTGCGCCTCTTGGATCTCCAGGTTCTTCATCACAGAGAGAGACATCAAATTTATGCTTGATCCAAGGTCGCATAGTGCCTTTTCAAATGTAATGGTTCCTATGGTGCAGGGAATCAGGAAACTCCCAAGATCTGGCAGCTTCTGAGGTAGCTTCTTCTGCACCAGTGCACTGCATTTCTTGGTCAGCATTACAGTTTTATCTTCCTTTAAGGCCTTCTTCTCAGAGAATATGCTTTTCAAACAGGCCATATAGAGAGGTTTTTTCTCCAACACCTCAGCAAAAGGAATATTGATTTGTAACTTCTTAAAGATTTAGAAGAATTGAGTGAGTTGCTCATCTTTAGTCTCCTCTTGCAATTTATGAGGTTGTTATCTTTCAGGCTCCTTCACCATTACTAGGGCGTGTACTAGTGTACTTCTAGTCTCTTCTTGAGCCTCTTTCTCTTTCAGTTCCTCAGCAACATGCTCCTCTTCAGGCACGGCCTCCTTGGCCATGGTCAGAGCCTTGCATTCTTCTCTTGGATTTACCTCTGTGTTACTGGGAAGAGTGTTAAGAGGTCTCTCAGGTATCATCTTGCTCAACTGACCTACTTGCACTTTCAAGTTCTGAATTGAAGACCTAGTTTCTTGTATGAACCTGTGAGTGGTTTTGGAAAGGTCAGAGACTATTGTGGCTAAGTCAGAGAGGCTATGTTTTGAAGTCTCCAACTGCTGCTAAGAGGGTTGGAATTGCCTATTATTGAACCTGTTCTGATTAGATCCACCCTGATTGTTGTTGAAGCTCTGTTGGGGCTTTTGTGATTGCTCCCTCCATCCAAAATTAGGGTGATTCCTCCATCCCTGATTAAAAGTGTCTGAATAGGGATTATTGTTGGGATTTCTAGAGAAATTTTTCATATAATTAACTTCCTCCATGGTGGGTTGAGCATTACCACAAGCGTCCCCTTGAGTATAGCTTCCAGTCATTTCATAGGATGCGTCTTGAGTGTTGATAGCTGAAACTTGCATCCCGGTCAAGTGTTGAGAGATCATGCTAATCTCCTGAGACATGAGCTTGTTCTGGGCCAAAATGGTGTCCAATGTGTCCACCTCTATGGCCCATTTATTCTGAGTAGTCCCAGTGTTTACAGGGTTCCTTTCAAAAGTGTAAAGATACTGGTTGTTGGCAACCATCTCAATGAGCTCGTCCCCCTCTTCAGGCGTCTTTTTTATGTATAAGGACCCACTAGCAGAGTGCTCCAATGATCTCTTGGCCATTTCAGAGATGCCATCATAAAAGATCTGCAACCTAGTCCATTAAGAAAACATGTTAGGGGGCACTTCCTGATTATCTACTTGTATCTCTCCCAAGCTTCATAAAGGGACTCTCCATCTTTCTGTCTGAAGGTCTGGACATCCACTCTGAGCTTGGTCAGCTTCTGAGGTGGAAAATGTAACACCCTAATATTCAAATCCTTATGCTCGAGTCATAAGTCAGTGATATTACGGTGGTACGACTCTCTGGTGGATTTGTAATATATAAATATAGTTAATTTCGAAAGGAGTATTAATCGAGAAGCCTGAAAAGAGTAGAAATAAAATCGCAAAAACGTATCACTCACGTTTCAACAACGAAAAGGTAAACTGTGAAGCCGAAAGCGATAAACGGACAAGACATAAAGGAGATTAAGAGACAGATAACAGATAGATATATATAACGTAAGTAAAATAGCCACTAGTCGCGACCCGCGAAGTTTAGGCCAGCTAGGGTACAGTACGAAAGTAGTTGACAACAATACATCCTAATCTCTCCCAAAGGAAACATGAGAGCCTCTATAGGCAAGTTCCAAAAGAGTTCAATACATAATATAATCTTTTCAAAACAAAGATGGAGAGATTCTAATCAAAACACAAGGTAGAGGAAATAAATATCTTCGCCGTCTCTCAGACGAACCACAGCTCACTTCTGAGCACCTGGACCTGTATCTGAAAAAACAAGAGATATATACGGAATGAGAACCCCGGGCCCATGGGTTCCCAGTACGGTAAAAATGCCAAATAAATCCAATGCACTGCAATAAAAACTCACTAAGCATCCTAAACTCCTTTTCACCAAATATCCAGCCTAGATTCTCACTAATCCATAAATAGGCATCTGACGTAAGGGGAATACTAAATCTAGTTCATATTACACATGTTTTCCCATTCCGCTGATTCTTTCACGAATCGGACTCAGAATCATAAGCAAAACCATTACCAGTTGCTCTGCCTCAGCAGCTCTATATCAATACATCATACCCTCGCCTGGAGCTAGTGAAATCACATCACTACGTCCACCCAGGGGGCTCAAATGATCTCATTCAAAAATCATCATCATTATGCAATCGCATTATCAATTCATCTCATCAAGAACAGCCCCCAACATCCACCAACACCATCATGAGGGATCTCTCAGTTGTACAAACACAAGCAATACAGTCAAGTAATACACAAATAAGGTACAAGTAGAACAAGTAGCATGTAATCAGGTAACATAGCATATATGATATAGAAATCCAAAACAAATAGGCAAACCCAAACAATTCAAACATATGCAAATGATGTATGCCTGCCCTATGGCTGATGATATCATCTGTCGGTTATCAAGCCAACCCGACGTGTCCGGTAGCTAACCCGGGCACAGTCTCTCTGTTGCGTATTAATATCATTAGAGGGAATATGTGCCCTGTCACCATTAGAGGGTATCTGCGCCCTGTCGCCATTAGAGGGTATCTGCGCCCTGTCGCCATTAGAGGGTATCGGTGCCCTGTCACCCTTACAACCAGAGAGAAAACACAAGCATTGACCCGGAGCAAGCGGGACGAACCACAACCCTTGCTACTACCCAGGTATCTGAGTTACATTCATTCAAAACTCCATAATTAACTCATTGATCATAAACATCATTTTTCGTCTCATACCCGGAGCAAGTGGACTAGCCACTGCTACTACCCAGGGAAACTCGTATCTCAGATAGTGGAAGTGCAATTCACAATTATCAATAATTCAGCATAAACATGCATGAATTCTCATCCATGGATCAACATCCATATCAGCCATCCGGCTCACGGTTAAATCCATAACCAGCCAATATTCATAGCATACACAGCTATTCCGGCTCACGGTTCAATCCAGAACCAGCCAATATTCATAGCATACACAGCTATTCCGGCTCACGGTTCAATCCAGAACCAGCCAATTCATAAACAATTACGGCCCTTCGGCCAATGGCATAACAAGCACTTCCACCACCATCCTCCACATCTCACATAATCCTCAATAATCCTCATTGATTATTCATTTTCCCCTTGCTTCACTCGCAAGTTACCTCATTCACTAGCCCTTTTCTAATAGCTAGGCATATCATAAAGATTTAAGATATAAGTGGTGAGATCGGAGGCTTAGAAGTATGAGATTTGGCTTTTAAAACTCAAATATCAACTTTGGCATGAAAACAATGCCACGCGTACGCGTACTCCACGCGCACGCGTGGATGTCCTTAAAAACTCATCGACGCGCAAGCGTCATGCACGCTAACGCGTGGATTAAAATTTGCCAAATCGACGCGCACGCGTCAACCACGCGTACGCGTGGATATTCTCGTGCCCCAGGCACAAAGCTGGCACAGTTCTGGCACAACTCTCTGGAAAATGGCTGGACATTGGGTGCAGCACTATCGGCGCGCCCGCGCACATCACGCGCACGCGTGGATGGCGTTTTCTGAAAGATCGGCGCGTACGCGCCAAGTGCGCCCACGCGCAAGGGGTTATTCTGCTAAAAATTTTCTAAGTTAAAAACTGCAGAATTCACAGCTTCAACCCCCAATCTTCCGACGGACATAACTTCCTCATTTTAAATCGTTTTTCACCTGTTCTTCGAACGGCATGGACATCCCGGATCCAATTTCATTTCTAAACAGATTTGGCACAAAACAAAGATCCGTAGTCCAAGTTATGTCCCGTCAAAGTATGCCCAAAAAACCATATTTTCATATAAAACCACAAAGTGCCATTTTCAAAACAAGCCATTTTCAACTCTTTTCAAAATCAATCAAAACATGCCATTTTCATCCCCTTTCTTTGAAATCAATCAAAATACATCAATTTCAACATCAAGCCTCCTCAACTCACACATTGACACTTTACCACAATATACAAAATCACTATCCCATTATTTTAACCCACTTCACCCAAGTGGCTCAAACTCAAACATATTGACATATCATATACTCTTCCTCATGCCAATTCTCAACAATACTATTCCCAATCAACCCTCATTATACATAACCAATATCATACTCACTATCACGTGGTTTCACCCCCAAATCAACCTTAATCATTTCTCAAGCATATATCACAACATACATATCTCTCACGCATTATCATCCCATCAAGGCATCAAAAATCATACTCACATATATGACCACATAATATATCTCAACCAAAATCAAACATACCTCATCTCTACTATTTCACCCAAAATTTACCAATTTCCACACTTCAACTCCTCAAACCTCATTATTCAATAACCAACCCAATCATTCATATATTCATTATATGAAATTCATCCAATTACTTGTGTCATCATACAATGCACACATCAACTTACCTTTCTTACCTCTTTCCGGCCTCCGGTCCAAAATATACGGCCTCCGGCCCAATTTCACAATTTAAATGCATAAATCACAATTCAATACTCATTACCCAAAACATCAAATTTTCAATACACCAAGCATACAAGGCCACACAATTCTCAACCCAATCATTAATTCACATTACATACCAACTATGCATATTAGCACCAACCATTTACACAATCCAAACTTAATCCTAGGGGCATCTAGCCTAGGAATTCTCATCACACCACACGGTACTTAAATGAAACTTAAACCGTACCTCTTGTAGCAAAATCAATTGAGCCTCTTCTTTGGAAGTCTCCACCAACCTTAGCTCCAAGCCTCACCAAAGCTCCACAAGCAATACCAACCTCCCAATTGTGCATCAAAATCACCAAATACACTAACATAACCAATATCACATACATACATCAACCTAGGGCTCATAAGGATGATAAATCACAAGAGTTTGAGCACTTCTTACCTCAGCCCATATGAAGTAGGGATAGAACCCACTTAGAATCCATGTTGGAGTATCCCTAAACACCCAAAATCACAAGATTTCAACACTAACTTCCCAAAAACGTGTAACAGTGGGGAAATTCGAAAACTGGGCAGAGATGAATGGAATACTCACCACAAAACTTAGATAGAATTGTAGAGGATGAGAAGAGCGACGCGTGGCCGCAAACGGCTCGTCAATCGGAGCTCCGTAGCTCAAGTTATGGTGGTTTGAAGGTCAAAGAGAGTTAGGTTTTCTCTCTTCTCTTCTCTCTTCTCAATTCAGCGCCCCACACTCCTCTTTTAGGGTAAAAATGAGCTGAAATGCTCATAACTAATGTTTATATATGTTGGGTCTTGGGCCCACTTAGGCCCAGTTCACTTATTGTTGTCCGTTGGCCCAATTTTGGACCAAAACCTTTAAGATTAGCGCTCTAAATCGCACTTCAAATATTTCTACCTCCCCCAATTATAATTCCTCATTTCTTAATCTTATTTACTCATAATCAATTTTCTCAGCTGCAGTACCAGACAGGTCTCAGCCGGTACTGCCGTCAAAATTCTACTGCGCGCTTTTACGCAGAAAACTATGTCTTCCGACTCGGAAAAATTCACTGAATCCAAATATCACATTGAAATCATCAAATTCCAATCGCCAAATCTTCCAACCATATTCGCTCCTCCTTAACTTATTATTTAATTAAATTTTGGTTAGACCGGGTATTACATTCTACCCCCCTAACAGAAATTTTCGCCCTCGAAAATTCCATCCATCCCTACGAGTACGTGAGCATAGTATGCCTTTATATCAGACACATAACAGTTCCAAGGTCCTTTTACTCTACGCGCTTCCGTTGCCGCGCTCTGATTTCTCTATTCCTGAGGGTCTCGGTCGTTCGTTCAACGCCGACCAACAGTCTCGTTCCTTACTTTTACCGTCTCATCAATCCACACCCTATTAAATCTCGTCAATAATATTGCTATCATCGTTAATCATAGCCATCATCCCACATCACTATAATCAATCAAAGCTTTCTTCGTTTTTAGAATTCAATGAGTTTGGACTAACAAACTGACAAACTCTTATGAATCCGCTTTGCTCTACTAATCTATAAAAGCTTTTGAGACACATCTCTTTTGTTGAAGTTACTCAGATCAAAAATCATTTTCAAAAATATAACCAACACCCCTTCAAATTCCTGGGAGAATTTTCAACAGCACCTCCCTAAAAATTGGAGTTTACCACCCGTCACGGGTTCCCTCAAACCAATCTCAGTACCGCATCAACATTTCAATTTAATGGTTTTCACATTCTTCTTTCAAAACCGATCATTATAAACCTCAATCTAAATCCAAGGTCACCATGACCAAACATCATAGCACTCATCTCTCGAACACAACAACTGGCACTCAATCATCACCTAAATCTAATTGTGCATTAATGAAAATTTCCTCATCCGCTTTAGAACCATCAAAGCTCGCAGCCGCAATCATTTTCAACTATTTGGGGATCATTACTTGCAGTAACCCTCTTAACCCTTCTAGTATTCAAACATAAGATACTATATTAAACTTTTACAACTCTTATTCGTAGCTATCCTGTGTTACTGCTTCCACAAGTTTCCGTTGCTTTATTCTGACCTCTCGTCTAGTACGAGCTTTATCACTTACTTCCTCAAGTACTCAACCACAACTTAGCATGACTGGCATTCACTAGATTTCTATCCATGATAGCCAAAACCACATACCAACTTAATCGTACCTTTAGCACGTTGTTACCAATTCCCAAACTGTCGGATCTAACGGTATCCCCCGTTGTTGTAGTGAACACACGACCTTGTTGTTGGCTCTTGGTAGTATTCCGGTTGACCTTCTTAGGACATTTCTAGGACACATGTCCAACTCCTCTACAACCATGGCAAAGTCCCAATCTACCTCGACACGGAGTTCCCGAATGATGGCTTTGACATTACCCACCAGTCATTCCATTCTGAGGTTGCTTTCCGTTAAAGGCCTACCTAATCATTTATGCTCACCAAACCTTCTATTAAGATAACTTAGGGTTATCTAGAACAGATCATAATTTTTCATTCGACCATGTATTACGAGTGAATACCAGCCTTCAGCATTATGTAAAGTGGTAAAGAATTAAGTTATCAGTTTTTTTATTACCTCAGGTACGAAAATCGGACCTGGCAGTCTCCCGATCCTTCCGGTGTGGGCAATCTCTGACCAAATGTCCTAGCTTTCCGCAATTGTAACACAAACCCGAACCATAACGACACGGTCTATTTGGGTGATGACCTCCACATCTCTGACAGCTCAAAACATCCGAAGCAGCCACTATTTGTTTTTCCCTACCCTTTCCTTGGGAATTCTTATTCGTCGCAAGGTCATTTCGCCTTTGGGGAAAACGTTGTGGGTATCCTCTTCTCTTAAACTCTTGGCCCCTTGTTGGGTAATCTTGATTGTGCTCCCTGCGGTGGAACTCCCGATGGTCATTCTTCGCCTCAACAGCCTTCCTCACACATTCTTCAGCAATACGGCTCTTGTTCACAAGTTCGGAGAAGACCCTAATCTCCATCGGTCCAACGGAGCTCAGGATTTCACTTCGAAGTCCTCCTTCATACTTAATACACTTCCATTCCTCAGAGTCTCCCGGAGTTCCTTGACACATACGAGAAAATCTGAATAACTCCTCAAATTTATCCGTATACTCAGATACGGACATTGTACCCTGCTTCAGTTGCAGTAATTCAAGTTCCTTGACCGTTCTAGCAGAATTCGGGAAGTACTTCTTATAAAATTCCACTTGGAAGGCACCCCAGGTGATAGGATCATTCCCCTGCTGCAGGAGACGTCGAGCCCCTTGCCACCAATGCGATGCTTCCCCCGTGAGCAGATATGTAGCAAATTCAACACACTGCTCTTCAGGCACCAACTGCGCTTGCAGTGCTCGCTCCATGGCCTGAAACCAAGTGTCAGCTTCAGTCGGATTAGTGGTTCCCTTGAACTTAGGTGGATTAACCTTTAAGAAAGTTGCCAGTGTCATCGGGCCTTGAGCTCCTCTTCCACCATTGCCATTATTGTTTATCTGTTGCCCAAGAGCCTCTGCAGTGGTCTGCATAGCAGCAGCCATATTCCCCAAAGCCGCCATAAGGCTTACCGGGTTACTCGGGTTGATTTCTGGTTCCTGAGTACTCATACGATCTCTCTTACGTCCACGACCGGGTCCACGAAGCGCCATCTGGTTCCTCTACACACCAAACAATCGATATCAAGTTGATCAGTCTCAATATCGGAAGAATAGTGCTTCAAAGTACCAAAGGTACACTCATGGACTTCATGCTAGATGTATCAGTTAGATACCCTAACTAGCACAGGCACAGACTCAGAGTATGCATTGAAGCATAAGCAGTTCCATCCCTCAGGCTCACGAGGACGAACTGCTCTGATACCATAATGTAACACCCTAATATTCAAATCCTTATGCTCGAGTCATAAGTCAGTGATATTACGGTGGTACGACTCTCTGGTGGATTTGTAATATATAAATATAGTTAATTTCGAAAGGAGTATTAATCGAGAAGCCTGAAAAGAGTAGAAATAAAATCGCAAAGACGTATCACTCACGTTTCGACAACGAAAAGGTAAACTGTGAAGCCGAAAGCGATAAACGGACAAGACATAAAGGAGATTAAGAGACAGATAACAGATAGATATATATAACGTAAGTAAAATAGCCACTAGTCGCGACCCGCGAAGTTTAGGCCGGCTAGGGTACAGTACGAAAGTAGTTGACAACAATACATCCTAATCTCTCCCAAAGGAAACATGAGAGCCTCTATAGGCAAGTTCCAAAAGAGTTCAATACATAATATAATCTTTTCAAAACAAAGATGGAGAGATTCTAATCAAAACACAAGGTAGAGGAAATAAATATCTTCGCCGTCTCTCAGACGAACCACAGCTCACTTCTGAGCACCTGGACCTGTATCTGAAAAAACAAGAGATATATACGGAATGAGAACCCCGGGCCCATGGGTTCCCAGTACGGTAAAAGTGCCAAATAAATCCAATGCACTGCAATAAAAACTCACTAAGCATCCTAAACTCCTTTTCACCAAATATCCAGCCTAGATTCTCACTAATCCATAAATAGGCATCTAACGTAAGGGGAATACTAAATCTAGTTCATATTACACATGTTTTCCCATTCCACTGATTCTTTCACGAATCGGACTCAGAATCATAAGCAAAACCATTACCAGTTGCTCTGCCTCAGCAGCTCTATATCAATACATCATACCCTCGCCTGGAGCTAGTGAAATCACATCACTACGTCCACCCAGGGGGCTCAAATGATCTCATTCAAAAATCATCATCATTATGCAATCGCATTATCAATTCATCTCATCAAGAACAACCCCCAACATCCACCAACACCATCATGAGGGATCTCTCAGTTGTACAAACACAAGCAATACAGTCAAGTAATACACAAATAAGGTACAAGTAGAACAAGTAGCATGTAATCATGTAACATAGCATATATGATATAGAAATCCAAAACAAATAGGCAAACCCAAACAATTCAAACATATGCAAATGATGTATGCCTGCCCTATGGCTGATGATATCATCTGTCGGTTATCAAGCCAACCCGACGTGTCCGGTAGCTAACCCGGGCACAGTCTCTCTGTTGCGTATTAATATCATTAGAGGGAATATGTGCCCTGTCACCATTAGAGGGTATCTGCGCCCTGTCGCCATTAGAGGGTATCTGCGCCCTGTCGCCATTAGAGGGTATCGGTGCCCTGTCACCCTTACAACCAGAGAGAAAACACAAGCATTGACCCGGAGCAAGCGGGACGAACCACAACCCTTGCTACTACCCAGGTATCTGAGTTACATTCATTCAAAACTCCATAATTAACTCATTGATCATAAACATCATTTTTCGTCTCATACCCGGAGCAAGTGGACTAGCCACTGCTACTACCCAGGGAAACTCGTATCTCAGATAGTGGAAGTGCAATTCACAATTATCAATAATTCAGCATAAACATGCATGAATTCTCATCCATGGATCAACATCCATATCAGCCATCCGGCTCACGGTTAAATCCATAACCAGCCAATATTCATAGCATACACAGCTATTCCGGCTCACGGTTCAATCCAGAACCAGCCAATATTCATAGCATACACAGCTATTCCGGCTCACGGTTCAATCCAGAACCAGCCAATTCATAAACAATTACGGCCCTTCGGCCAATGGCATAACAAGCACTTCCACCACCATCCTCCACATCTCACATAATCCTCAATGATCCTCATTGATTATTCATTTTCCCCTTGCTTCACTCGCAAGTTACCTCATTCACTAGCCCTTTTCTAATAGCTAGGCATATCATAAAGATTTAAGATATAAGTGGTGAGATCGGAGGCTTAGAAGTATGAGATTTGGCTTTTAAAACTCAAATATCAACTTTGGCATGAAAACAATGCCACGCGTACGCGTACTCCACGCGCACGCGTGGATGTCCTTAAAAACTCATCGACGCGCAAGCGTCATGCACGCTAACGCGTGGATTAAAATTTGCCAAATCGACGCGCACGCGTCAACCACGCGTACGCGTGGATATTCTCGTGCCCCAGGCACAAAGCTGGCACAGTTCTGGCACAACTCTCTGGAAAATGGCTGCGCATTGGGTGCAGCACTATCGGCGCGCCCGCGCACATCACGCGCACGCGTGGATGGCGTTTTCTGAAAGATCGGCGCGTACGCGCCAAGTGCGCCCACGCACAAGGGGTTATTCTGCTAAAAATTTTCTAAGTTAAAAACTGCAGAATTCACAGCTTCAACCCCCAATCTTCCGACGGACATAACTTCCTCATTTTAAATCGTTTTTCACCTGTTCTTCGAACGGCATGGACATCCCGGATCCAATTTCATTTCTAAACAGATTTGGCACAAAACAAAGATCCGTAGTCCAAGTTATGTCCCGTCAAAGTATGCCCAAAAAACCATATTTTCATATAAAACCACAAAGTGCCATTTTCAAAACAAGCCATTTTCAACTCTTTTCAAAATCAATCAAAACATGCCATTTTCATCCCCTTTCTTTGAAATCAATCAAAATACATCAATTTCAACATCAAGCCTCCTCAACTCACACATTGACACTTTACCACAATATACAAAATCACTATCCCATCATTTTAACCCACTTCACCCAAGTGGCTCAAACTCAAACATATTGACATATCATATACTCTTTCTCATGCCAATTCTCAACAATACTATTCCCAATCAACCCTCATTATACATAACCAATATCATACTCACTATCACGTGGTTTCACCCCCAAATCAACCTTAATCATTTCTCAAGC
Organism: Arachis stenosperma; assembly: GCF_014773155.1. Lineage (NCBI taxonomy): Eukaryota > Viridiplantae > Streptophyta > Magnoliopsida > Fabales > Fabaceae > Arachis > Arachis stenosperma. Next base: position 38,011,300 of record NC_080385.1, on the reverse strand, counting down.
ATATATCACAACATACATATCTCTCACGCATTATCATCCCATCAAGGCATCAAAAATCATACTCACATATATGACCACATAATATATCTCAACCAAAATCAAACATACCTCATCTATACTATTTCACCCAAAATTTACCAATTTCCACACTTCAACTCCTCAAACCTCATTATTCAATAACCAACCCAATCATTCATATATTCATTATATGAAATTCATCCAATTACTTGTGTCATCATACAATGCACACATCAACTTACCTTTCTTACCTCTTTCCGGCCTCCGGTCCAAAATATACGGCCTCCGGCCCAATTTCACAATTTAAATGCATAAATCACAATTCAATACTCATTACCCAAAACATCAAATTTTCAATACACCAAGCATACAAGGCCACACAATTCTCAACCCAATCATTAATTCACATTACATACCAACTATGTATATTAGCACCAACCATTTACACAATCCAAACTTAATCCTAGGGGCATCTAGCCTAGGAATTCTCATCACACCACACGGTACTTAAATGAAACTTAAACCGTACCTCTTGTAGCAAAATCAATTGAGCCTCTTCTTTGGAAGTCTCCACCAACCTTAGCTCCAAGCCTCACCAAAGCTCCACAAGCAATACCAACCTCCCAATTGTGCATCAAAATCACCAAATACACTAACATAACCAATATCACATACATACATCAACCTAGGGCTCATAAGGATGATAAATCACAAGAGTTTGAGCACTTCTTATCTCAGCCCATATGAAGTAGGGATAGAACCCACTTAGAATCCATGTTGGAGTATCCCTAAACACCAAAAATCACAAGATTTCAACACTAACTTCCCAAAAACGTGTAACAGTGGGGAAATTCGAAAACTGGGCAGAGATGAATGGAATACTCACCACAAAACTTAGATAGAATTGTAGAGGATGAGAAGAGCGACGCGTGGCCGCAAACGGCTCATCAATCGGAGCTCCGTAGCTCAAGTTATGGTGGTTTGAAGGTCAAAGAGAGTTAGGTTTTCTCTCTTCTCTTCTCTCTTCTCAATTCAGCGCCCCACACTCCTCTTTTAGGGTAAAAATGAGCTGAAATGCTCATAACTAATGTTTATATATGTTGGGTCTTGGGCCCACTTAGGCCCAGTTCACTTATTGTTGTCCGTTGGCCCAATTTTGGACCAAAACCTTTAAGATTAGCGCTATAAATCGCACTTCAAATATTTCTACCTCCCCCAATTATAATTCCTCATTTCTTAATCTTATTTACTCATAATCAATTTTCTCAGCTGCAGTACCAGACAGGTCTCAGCCGGTACTGCCGGTCAAAATTCTACTGCGCGCTTTTACGCAGAAAACTATGTCTTCCGACTCGGAAAAATTCACTGAATCCAAATATCACATTGAAATCATCAAATTCCAATCGCCAAATCTTCCAACCATATTCGCTCCTCCTTAACTTATTATTTAATTAAATTTCGGTTAGACCGGGTATTACAGAAAAAATTTGGTCAAAAATCCTGTGACCATCTTGTCCCACGTGTTCATGCTTTCCTTGGGCTGAGAGTCAAGCCATTGTTTTGCTCTGTCCCATACAGCAAATGGGAAGAGCATGAGCCTGTAGACCTCCGGATTCACTTTATTCATCTTTACAGTGTCACAGATCTGCAGGAAGTCATTGAAGAATTTGTTGGGATACTCCTACGGGAGTCCATGGTACTGACAATTCTGTTGCACCAGAGTGACCAGTTGAGGTTTAAGCTCAAAATTATTTGCACCTATAGCAGATATAACTATAGGGCTACACACGGATCAGATCGGATCGGATATCGGGTATATCCGCATAATTCAAAAAAACTATTTACTCCTAAAATATTATCAATAATAGTTCTCTTGAATAACAAAAACAAAATAATAATACAAGATTTAAGTTTAATTATTCTAAGTTGAAGTACAACATAAAAAATTAAAAACAAAATATCATAAAATTCATAAAATAACACACTAAAATTCATATCACATTAGAGTTTACTTTCTTAAACTATGCTATTTATATGTGATGTGCGGATATGCGAATTTGCAGATCGGATCCGCGGATATCATTGCCGAATCCGCAATCCGATCGTACTATAGTGCGGATCGGATCCGATGCGGATAATTAACGTGAATATGCAGATATTATCCGATCTATGTGCAGCCCTATATAACTATACTTCGCTCATAGAAGTCAGGCGTTGGTGCAGTGTACTAGCCAAGCACCTTCCTTACTTTCTCTCCAACGTTTCCACCATTGTCCTCCATGGTAGATTCTTCGGCTTCCTTCTCAAAAGTTTTCTTGAGACTCTCTCGGGCTTTGTAAGCTCTAGTTTGTTGCAAACTCCGCCTTAAGGTCTTCTCAGGCTCAGGATCAAAATCAAGAAGGGGTTTCTTGTCCATATTCCTGCTCATAAACAAACAAGAAACAAGAAAAAGTGAGAGTCTCTATGTCAGAGTATAGAGAACTCCCAGTGAGATATCCTATATAAAAGAAATAGAGTAAAACAAAGTAAACAATTCACCTAAAAAAATTTGAAACAACAAGTGAGAAAATAACTTAAACATTTTCAAAAACTAGAAAGACAATAACCCTAAAATTTTCGAAAATAAAAAGGAAAGAAAAACCTTAACAGGACACTAAACTTAAAATTCCAAATTATATGAAAATAAATAAAATAAATTTCGAAAATTAAGAAAAATAAGCAAAATAGAAAATTAAAAATTAAAAATAAAAGTAAATAAACAAAAACTAATAAAAATACCTAATCTAAGCAACAAGAAAACTGGTAGTTGTCAATCACAAACAATCCCCGGCAACGGCGCCAAAAACTTGGTGTGCAAATTGTGAACTAGCACAACTTAACCAGCAAGTGCACCGGGTCATCCAAGTAATACCTCAACTGAGTGAGGGTCGATCCCACGAGGATTGTCTGACTGAGCAAGCAATAGTTGTCTTATTGGACTTAGTCAGGCAAAGTAGAGAAAAGGGGTTTTGGTTGTTGAAAATGCATAAACAATAAGCAAGAGAAATAAAGAAAGCAATAAATAGTTTGGTGTGAAAATAATGTGAGAAAACAGTTAAGGCTTCGGAGATGTTTTTTCTTTCCGGGTTAAAAAGTCTTACCAACTATTTTAACAACGAATGATTCATTCTATGGCAAACCATAAGTGTCTAAACTCTAATCTCTTAGTGATTTAGTCTCCTCTAACCTTCATCAACTGCCACTCTCGTGGTCACTTAACTCAGATCAGAAGGTGAAGTTCAGAAAACTAGTTTATACCACGAAGGCCCAGATAACCCCAAACCGGCTGAATAGATGCTGCTTATCTCCATCAGTTTGTGTAATTAGCCGTCTAAGAGGAGTATTTTCAAGCAGTAGTTCAAACGAGATAAATCTCTCAAGAATCACAAAAACTCATGTAGAAAAGGGTCATACTCTCGTTCCGCCCAGTTGATGAGCGGATATTTTATATGCTTTTTGGCATCATTTTCATATTGTTTTAGTTATGTTTGGTTTAAGTTTCATTATATTTTCATAGGTTTTAGTGTAAAATTCACATTTTTAGATTCTACTTTGAGTTGTTATGTTTTCTGATGATTTCAGGTAATTTCTGGCAGAAATTGAGGAGTTTTGGCAAAGTCCGATTCAGAGGCAAGGAAAGCGTAGCAGATGTTGTCAGACTCTGACATCCATTCACTCAAACAAGAATTTCTGGACCTACAGAGGTCCAAATGACGCGCTCTCAATGGCCTTAGAAAGATAACTTCTACAACTTTCTAGAAATATATAATGGTTTATACTTTTCTTCGAAGGAGCTTGCCCATATTGGGCATTGAACGCCCAAGAACTATCCCCTTTTTAGCGTTCAATGCCCCAAGGAGATTCAAGCTAGCGTTGAATGCCCAATCACCCCCCTTGGTGCGTTCAACACCCACCAAGAAGCATAAGGCAGCATGGATCAACCCCCTAATGGGTGTTCAAGCTCCATTCTTCAAGTTAGACGCCAAACTCAGCCCAACTACTCAACCAAAGGGGGCCCAAGAATGGACTTTCGCACCTTTAATCTAGTCTATAATACTTTTGTACTTCTTAGTTATTAGGTTATTATATATAGAACAAATATCACAATTGTTAGAAACTTTTACTTGAACTTTTACTTTTACTTTTGATCTTTGCCCTTTGGCACGTTTTACTATTAATTTCTATAAGCTATGAGCAACTAAGCCTCCTAAGTTTGGGTTAGGAGCTCTGCTGATTCTTGTAGATTAATAATATTACTGTTTCTATTCCAATACATGTCTGATTCTATTCTCTTGTGTATTTTTGGTATTCATCTCATGAATTGAGGGTGAACCGTGACATTCATCCTTGTTCTACGTGGGTTTCGTATGAGTCCTGACCTGGATAGCATTGAACCACAGCTAGAGAGTACATTGCATATTCTAAGAGCATACATGGGCAATTTTGGATAAGTGACATAAAATCCCGTTGACCGTGGGTTACTGATGTCTCTGTGGCGTTAATACTAGAGTCAAAAAAGCAGCATTCCCTGATCCGGAAGATCCAACCTTGTCTGTGGCGTTTGAGTAGGATCACAAAGGGGAGTGGATTGCTTAGGTCTTTACCTTCGACCATAGTGGAAGCCATGAGTTAACTTGACGAGAGCACATGAGTTGCTCAGATATGGTGGACTGCTATGGTTTAGAAGAGATTAACTTGATGAGAGGATATGAATTAATCACGTATGACTGCCATTGAAGGAATCATTCGTTATTAAAGTAGACAGTAAGAAAAGTTAATCCGGAAAGAATACGCATCTCTGAAGTCTTAACGGAATCCTTATTACTGCTTTTACACCAACCTGGTATTTCATTCTTTATTATTTTATTTATGCTTTAAAACAAACAATAATCTTTTCTAATCGTCTAACTAAGATCTACAAGATAGCCATTGCTTGCTTAATCTGACAATCTCCGTGGGATTCGAACCTCATTCACCTGAGGTATTACTTGGACAATCCGGTGCACTTGCCGGTTCATCTGTGCGAAACTTGCGGAGTTCAATTTCGCGTACCAGTAGTTCATAAGATTAAGAACAAAAACAATCCTTAGAATTGAATCAAACATAAATTAAAATAGAAGAATAATAGCTCTAATTCATAGAAATAAACAGAGCTCCTAACCTTAACCAAGAGAGGTTTAGTTGCTCATACTTACAGAGAAAACACAATTCCGTCTAATGATGCTTGATGCCAACTCCTAGATACCCTAATAGGGGTACATCTTATTCCTTATATACTAACCTAGTAATAAATGCTAGCCCCAAAAAAAGATTCTGTTAACAAATAAAGATTACAAAAGAAAATTAAAATAAAACTAATAAGTGCTAAATCCACTTGGAGGCTCAAATAGGGGGTGACTTCGGCATGCTCTTGGTGTGAAACGCCAGCTTGGGTGTGAAATGCCCTAGGGGGAGTACAACTTGTGCAAGATAAGGTCCTCTGCTGGCGCTAAATGCCAATTGGGCATTTAGCGCCCAGGGGAGGTGCTTCAAGCATTTCTCCTTTTTGCTCCAAACTCAACCAATTTGCTCTGAAATTCACCTAAAATCGTAAAAATACCAAAACAACTCAAAGTAACATCCAAAGAAGATTTTTGTACTAAAATCAAGTAAAACTAAATAAAATCTTACTAAAACCAACTAAAAAATTCTAGTAAAAAGGGTATAAAATGCTCACGCATCATTAGTGCTTTTTCATCGATGACGCCTCCTTTGTTCAGCATTGAAGCATCGTCGGTGCTGACCAAGACCACCGCATGCGAGTTGAGATACGGTGGTTTCGGTGGTGGCCACGTCACCCTCACTTCTGTCGGTTCGTGACCCGTGAACTCCACCTTCTCTATCATGATGGCGTCGCTTTTGGTTGTGATTTTTCCGTCACCGTTGCCCAAAGTGGTGCCATCTACTACTCGTACATTAACAACGTCACCGTTAATCGCAATCGCGGTAGGTAATTCCATGTATACTTCTGAATCTTTTGCTTGTTAGATTGCTTATGTTGCCTTATCTTGAATTACGATTGATGATGCTGGAACTAGACCCTAAAATGTTGATTGAATTTTTGGATTGATTTGAATTTTGGCTTGTTTTGTAGTTTCTGCTAAAATTAGATCTAAATGTTGGAATTGTGAATCATCTAGAAGATCTATTGATTCTTCTTGTTGCTATTGTGATTGAAATTCAAAATTAAAATCTGATGATTCTTTTTTTCTCTTTTGATGTGTACTTCTTTTGTGTAAGTTCTGGATTTCTTGCTAATTCTGAAACTTTTGCTGCTGTATTCCCTTTTGTTGCCGTATGCTCGAAATCTACATCCTCATAATCTGATTCTGAATTTTAAAATTGCATAACTATAAGTGTTGAATTTTCTGCTTCTGGAGTTGTTGATGGTTGTATGTTTGATTTCTGAACTTGGACATTGCTTCTGTTAAATCAATTTCCTGCTCTGAAATATTGTTTGCTGCAATCTCTAGTAATACTGGTTAAAAGTCTGGTTGATAATGCGCAGGAAAGCAAGCTCAAAGGTAGGCCAATCTGCCGCTGGATTACGTTGTTGCCAAAGTCGTAATCATGTCAGATCGCGGCCGATCAGTCCCTGATGACCTCCTGAAAATGTTAAGCATTTGAAGTTCCTCTTGCATTCCACCACTTCCGAGCACAAAGAATCCACTAATAACCCTTTTGACTATCGAACAAAGGAACGAGACTCGAATTTGAACCACCATGGGAAGCAGTGACCACTGTTGGCATGGTGTTCAATAAAAGCACGATTTTATACAAATTTGTATCAAGGAATAGAGAATTAGGTAGAAATTCAGATTGAATAAGATAAAAATCCCTAGGAGTAGGGCTTACATCATGCATATCTAAACTATTGGATCCTATTCCTATTTATAGCATAATTCTTTAATTAGGCTATAGACCCAATACTAATCCTAACAGAGTAAATAATTTATTCGATCTTTGATTATTTGCAAATTAGAGCTACACTCTAATGATAAAAAAAATTTGACAAATCAGATCTTTATCTTTCTATTTTGTTAGACTAGTTATATTTTTTATAAATTTTTTCGTAAAAAATTAATGAAAAATATTTACATGTGACGTTAATTCTAACCCATATAAATCTTATGTGAAAAGTTACTATTTGTTAGAGACCATTTAGACCCTTCCTAGTCAGCAAAAGGACATCGTACATCGAAGTATGAAACATGCAATTATTAATGCACCTCATAACTAACCCTAACATAAGTAGCAAACAATTAGTGATGCAGAGAAATTTTTAACTTTTCAATGATGTTGTGGTGGGAGGAAGACTCTTAGTTTAATGGATCCAACCAGCAATGTGAATGGAAAGAAGAAGACAAAGTTCGAACACCCTAAATGTAAATGTGGAGCGTATGCAATTATACAAGAATTTGAGACAAGAAAAAACCCAAAGTGGATCTTCCTTAATTGTTGCTATTATCATATAAGTGGCTTTTATTATGAACTTGGTTTTTTGCTTTAACCGAGTGAATCTATTTTAATTTCAGACTAATCGACTACACTGCACGTATTTTGTGTGGTTTGATGAGCCCATTTCAAACTATTTTGGTCATGGACAAGACACTAGCGTTGAAGAATGATGATGGTGGAAGACAGATTGGAGCAATTAGAATATAAGTTAGAGCATAACATTCAAGAAAAGTGGTGGACAAAATTGTGAGCTATGTTCTAACTATTTTGAGATGAAAGCTTCTTATGGCACTGGTTGAATTCACAACTCCGTTCAACTAACCAGCAAGTGTACTGGGTCGTCCAAGTAATAAACCTTACGCGAGTAATGGTCGATCCCACAGAGATTGTTGGTATGAAGCAAGCTATGGTCACCTTGTAAATCTCAGTCAGGCAGATAAAATTATGGAATTTAGAAAATCAAACAATAAAAAGAAAAGAAATAATAAAAGGGATACTTATGCAGCCTCATTGGTGGGAATTTCAGATAAGCGCATGGAGATGCTGTATGGCTCAAGGACGCCTGCTCTCCTATTGCTTCAACTCAATCCTTCTTCCTCCTTTCCATGGCAAGCTGTGTATAGGGGTTCACCATCAGCGGTGGCTACGTTCAATCCTCTCGGGAAAATGGTCCTCTGCGGCTGTCACTCGCATGGCTAATCGTCTGGAGGCATCACCCATGGTTGATGGTTACATCCCATCCTCGCAGTGAAAACTACGCTCACGCACTCTGTCACAGCACGGCTAATCACTGGTTGGTTCCCGCGCCTACTGGAATAGAATCCCTTGATTCTTTTGCGTTTGTCATCACGCCCAGCACTTGCAAGTCTGAAGCACGTCACAGTCATTCATTACCGGAATCCTACTCGGAATACCACAGACAAGGTGAGACTTTCCGGATCCTCATAAATGCCGCCATCTATCTAGCTTATACCACGAAGATTCTGTTGGGGAATCTAAGAGATACACATTCAAGCTCGGTTACATGTAGAACGAAGGTGGTTGTCAATCACGCGCGTTCATAAGTGAGAATGATAATGAGCGTCACATAATCATAACATTCATCATATTCTTGGGTGCGAATGAATATCTTGGAATAAGAATAAGATAGAATTGAATAAAAGAAAATAGAATTGCATTAATACTTGAGGTACAGCAGAGCTCCACACCCTTAATCTATGGTGTGCAGAAACTCCACCGTTGAAAATACATAAGCAAAAGGTTCAGGCATGGCCGAATGGCCAGCCCCCTAAAACGTGATCAATAGCCTCTTAGGATGAAGAATAAAACAAAACTGAGACCAAAGATGTCTAATACATTAGTAAATCATCCTATTTATAATAAACTAGCTCCTAGGGTTTACATGAGTAAGTAATTGATGCATAAATCCACTTTCGGGGCCCACTTGGTGTATGTTTGGGCTGAGCTTGATCAATCCACGAGCTGAGGCTTCTCTTGGAGTTGAACTCCGAGTTATGACGTGTTTTGGGCGTTCAACTCCGGATCATGACGTTTTTCTGGCGTTTAACTCCAGACAGCAGCATGTACTTGGCGTTCAACGCCAAGTTACGTCATCAATTTCCGAATAAAGTATGGACTATTATATATTGCTGGAAAGCCCTGAATGTCTACTTTCCAACGCCGTTGAGAGCGCGCCAATTGGAGTTCTGTAGCTCCAGAAAATCCATTTCGAGTGCAGGAAGGTCAGATTCCAACAGCATCAGCAGTCCTTTTGTCAGCCTTTTTCAGAGTTTTGCTCAAATCCCTCGATTTCAGTCAGAATTTATCTGAAATCACAGAAAAACACACAAACTCATAGTAAAGTCCAGAAATGTAAATTTAACATAAAAACTAATGAAAACATCCCTAAAAGTAGCTTGAACTTGCTAAAAACTGCCTAAAAACAATGCCAAAAAGCGTATAAATTATCCGCTCATCACAACACCAAACTTAAATTGTTGCTTGTCCCCAAGCAACTGAAAATCAATTAGGATAAAAAGAAGAGAATATACTATAAATTCCAAAATACCAATGAATATTAATTATAATTAGATGAGCGGGACTTGTAGCTTTTTGCTTCTGAACAGTTTTGGCATCTCACTTTTTCCTTTGAAGTTTTGAATGATTGGCTTCTCTAGGAACTTAGAATTTCGGATAGTGTTATTGACTTTCCTAGTTAAGCATGTTGATTCTTGAACACAGCTACTTATGAGTCTTGGCCGTGGCCCTAAGCATTTTGTTTTCCAGTATTACCACCGGATACATAAATGCCACAGACACATAACAGGGTGAACCTTTTCAGATTGTGACTTAGCTTTGCTAAAGTCCCCAGTTAGTGGTGTCCAGAGCTCTTAAGCACACTCTTTTGCTTTGGATCACGACTTTAACCACTCAGTCTCAAGCTTTTCACTTGGACCTTCATGACACAAGCACATGGTTAGGGACAGCTTGATTTAGCCGCTTAGGCCTGGATTTTATTTCCTTGGGCCCTCCTATCCATTGATGCTCAAAGCCTTGGATCCTTTTTACCCTTGCCTTTTGGTTTTAAGGGCTATTGGCTTTTTCTATTGCTCCTTCTTTTTCTATATATATTTTTTTTTCGCCATTCACTGCTTTTTCTTGCTTCAAGAATCAAATTCATGATTTTTCAGATTGTCAATAACATTTCTCCTTGTTCATCATTCTTTTAAGAGCCAACAGTTTTAACATTCATAAACAACAAGATCAAAAGACATATGCACTGTTCAAGCATTCATTCAGAAAACAAAAAGTATTGTCACCACATCAATATAATTAAATTAAATTCAAGAGCTATTTTCGAAATTTATGTACTTCTTGTTCTTTTGAATTAAAACATTTTTCTTTTTAAGAGAAGTGAAGGAGTAATGGATTTTATTCATAGCTTTAAGGCATGGTTACATACTAATGATCATGAAATAAAGACACAAAACATAGATAAACACAATACTAAAAACCGAAAACAGAAAGAATTAAGAACAAGGAATGAATCCACCTCTAGTGGCGTCTTCTTCTTGAAGGACCCATGATGTTCTTTAGCTCTTCTATGTCCCTTCCTTGCCTTTGTTGCTCCTCCCTCATTGCTCTTTGATCTTCTCTTATTTCTTGGAGAATGATGGAGTGCTCATGGTGTTCCACCCTTAATTGCTCCACATTGTGGCTTAAATCTTCTAAGGAGGTGTTGAGTTGCTCCCAATAGTTGTTTGAAGGAAAGTGCATCCCTTGAGGCATCTCAGGGATTTCTTGATGGTGAGCTTCCTCATGCACTTCTTGAGGGCCGTGAGAGGCTTCTTTTGCTTGCTCCATCCTTTTCTTAGTGATGGGCTTGTCTTCTTCAATGGAGACATCTCCTTCTATGATAACTCCAGCTGAGTAACATAGATGGCAAATAAGGTGAGGGAAAGCTAGCCGTGCCATAGGTGAGGGCTTGTCGGCTATTTTGTAGAGTTCATTGGAGATGACCTCATGAACTTCTACTTCCTCTCCAATCATGATGCTATGGATCATGATGGCCCGATCCACAGTAACTTCAGATCGGTTGCTAGTAGGAATGATAGAGCGTTGAATGAACTCTAACCATCCTCTAGCCACAGGCTTGAGATCCAGTCTTCTTAGTTGAACTGGCTTGCCCTTGGAATCTATTCTCCACTGAGCTCCTTCCACACATATGTCCATAAGGACTTGGTCCAACCTTTGGTTAAAGTTGACCCTTCTAGTGTAGGGGCGTTCATCACCTTGCATCATAGGCAAGTGGAATGCCAACCTTACATTTTCCGGACTGAAATCCAAGTATTTCCCCCTAACCATTGTGAGATAATTCTTTGGACTTGGGTTCATACCTTGGTCATGGTTCCTAGTGATCCATGCATTGGCATAGAACTCTTGCACCATTAAGATTCCGACTTGTTGCATGGGGTTGGTTAAGAGTTCCCAACCTCTTCTTTGAACTTCATGTCGGATCTCCGGATACTCATTCTTCTTGAGCTTGAAAGGGACCTCAGGGATCACCTTCTTCTTTGCCACAACATCATAGAAGTGGTCTTGATGGCTCTTGGAGATGAATCTTTCTATCTCCCATGACTCGGAGGTGGAAGCTTTTGTCTTCCCTTTCCCTTTTCTAGAGGATACTCCGGCCTTAGGTGCCATTGGTAATGGAAAAACAAAAAGCTTATGCTTTTTACCACACCAAACTTAAAATTTTGCTCGTCCTTGAGCAAAAAAAGAAAAGAAGAGTAGAAGAAGAAGAAGAAAATATGGGAGAGAGGGGGAGAAGGAGGTTCGGCTATGTGGGAGAAGAAGGAGTTGTGTTGTGTGAAAATGAAGTAGAAGGGAAGGGTATTTATAGGGAGAGGGGAGGGTGGGTGTTCGGCCAATTTGGGTGGGAATGGGTGGGAAATTGAATTTGAATTTTATGAAGGTAGGTGGGGTTTATGGGGAAGAGTGGGGTGATGTGAATGGTGAATGGGGGAATTGGGAAGAGGAATTGAGGTGATTGGTGATGGGTGTTGGGAAGTGTGACATGGGGAGTAGAAAGAATGAGATTTAGGATTAGGAGAGTGTGATTAGGATTAAAAGGTAAGGTGGGAATATGTTAGGTGGGGATCCTGTGGGGTCCACAGATCCTGAGGTGATCCTGTGGGGCCCACAGATCCTGAGGTGTAAAGAAATACCATTCCTTCACCATATAGGCATGTAAAATGCCTTCATGCATCATTCTGGCGTTCAAACGCCCATTGGTGCATGTTCTGGGCGTTCAACGCCCATGTAATGCATGTTTCTGGCGTTGAACGCCAGTTTCATGCTTGTTACTGGCGTTCAGCGCCAGCTTTTCTCCTCTAGGCACATTCCTGGCGTTCAACGCCAGGATGTTGCTTGTTTCTGGCGTTCAGTGCCAGAATGGTGCTCTGTTCTGGCGTTGAACGCCGGCCAGATGCATCTTACTGGCGTTGAACGCCAGCCTGTGCGTCCTCCAGGGTGAAAATTTTTTTCTTCTGTTTTTTCTTCTGTTTTTAATTTTTTTGATTTTTTTCGTGACTCCTCATGATCATGTACCTAATAAAATAAAAAATAACAATAAAACAAAATAAAATAAAAATTAGATAAATAAAATTGGGTTGCCTCCCAACAAGCGCTTCTTTAATATCAATAGCTTGACAGTGGCTCTCATGGAGCCACAAGGTGATCAGGTCAATGTTGTATAGTTGTCCACACCAAACTTAGAGTTTGGATATAGGATCTTAACACCAAACTTAGAGTTTGGTTGTGGCCTCACAACACCAAACTTAGAGTTTGACTGTGTGGGTCCTTCTTGACTCTGAACTGAGGGAAGCTCTTCATGCTTACTCTCTTCTGTCACAGAGGGATGTCCATGTGCCTTGAACACAAGGTATTCCCCATTTAATTGAAGGACTAATTCTCCTCTATTGACATCTATCACAGCTCCTACTGTGGCTAGGAAAGGTCTTCCGAGGATGATGCAATCATCCTCTTCTTTCCTAGTGTCTAAGATTATGAAATCAGCAGGGATGTAAAGGCCTTCAACCTTTACCAGCACGTCCTCTACTATTCCATAGGCTTGTCTCATTGACTTGTCAGCCAGTTGTAATGAGAACAAGGCAGGTTGTACCTCAATGATCCCCAGCTTCTCCATTACAGAGAGTGGCATAAGATTTATCCCTGACCCCAGATCACACAGAGCTTTTTCAAAGATCATGGTGCCTATGGTACAGGGTATTAAGAACTTGCTAGGATCTTGTTTCTTTTGAGGTAGAATTTTCTGAATCCAAGTATCCAGTTCATTAATGAGCAAGGGAGGTTCACTTTCCCAAGTCTCATTACCAAACAACTTGGCATTCAGCTTCATGATAGCTCCTAAATATTGAGCAACTTGCTCTCCAGTTACATCTTCATCTTCTTCAGAGGATGAATAGTCTTCAGAGCTCATGAATGGCAGAAGGAGATTTAATGGAATCTCTATGGTCTCTGTATGAGCCTCAGATTCCTTTGGATCCTTAATAGGAAACTCCTTCTTGCTTGAGGGACGTCCCAGGAGGTCTTTTTCACTAGGATTTTCGTCCTCCTCCTCCCTTGTGCATTCGGCCATATTAACTATGTCAATTGCCTTGCACTCTCCCCTTGGATTTTCTTCTGTATTGCTTGGGAGAATACTGGGAGGAGTTTCAATGACTTTCTTACTCAGCTGGCCCACTTGTGCCTCCAAATTTCTAATGGAGGATCTTGTTTCACTCATGAAACTGAAAGTGGCTTTTGACAGATCAGAGACTACATTGGCTAAATTAGAAGTGTTTTGTTCAGAATTCTCTGTCTGTTGCTGAGAGGATGATGGATATGGCTTGCTATTGCCCAGCCTATTACGTCCACCATTGTTAAAACCTTGTTGAGGTTTTTGTTGATCCTTCCATGAGAAATTTGGATGATTTCTCCATGATGAGTTATAGGTGTTTCCATAAGGTTCACCCATGTAATTAACCTCTGCCATGGCAGGATTCTCAGGATCATAAGCTTCTTCAGAAGCTGCCTCTCTAGTACTGTTGGATGCATATTGCAATCCATTCAGATTTTGAGAGATCATGTTGACTTGTTGAGTCAACACTTTGTTCTGAGCCAATATGGCATTCAGAGTATCAATTTCAAGAACTCCTTTCTTCTGAGGTATCCCATTGTTCACGGAATTCCTCTCAGAAGTGTACATGAATTGGTTGTTTGCAACCATGTCAATGAGTTCTTGAGCCTCTTCAGGCGTTTTCTTCAGGTGAATAGATCCACCTGCAGAATGGTCCAATGACATTTTCGAAAATTCAGAGAGACCATAATAGAATATATCTAATATGGTCCATTCTGAAAACATGTCAGATGGACATCTTTTGGTCAGCTGCTTGTATCTTTCCCAAGCTTCATAGAGGGATTCACCATCTTTTTGTTTGAAGGTTTGAACATCCACTCTCAGCTTGCTCAGCTTTTGAGGAGGAAAGAATTTATCCAAAAAGGCAGTGACCAGCTTATCCCATGAGTCCAGGCTATCCTTGGGTTGTGAATCCAACCATACTCTAGCTCTGTCTCTTACAGCAAAAGGGAAAAGCATGAGTCTGTAGACTTCAGGATCAACTCCATTCGTCTTTACAGTCTCACAGATCTGCAAAAACTCAGTTAAAAACTGATAAGGATCTTCAGATGGAAGTCCATAAAACTTGCAGTTTTGTTGCATTAAAGCAACTAGCTGAGGTTTCAGCTCAAAGTTGTTGGCTCCAATGGCAGGAATGGAGATGCTTCTTCCATCAAACTTGGATGTTGGCTTTGTGAAGTCACCAAGCATTCTTCTTGCATTATTATTATTATTTTCGGCTGCCATCTCTTTCTCTTGTTCAAAAATTTCTAAAAGGTTGCTTCTGGATTGTTGTAATTTAGCTTCTCTTAATTTTCTCTTCATAGTCCTTTCAGGTTCTGGATCAATTTCAACAAGAGTGCCTTTATCCCTGTTCCTGCTCATATGAAAGAGAAGAAAACAAGAAAAGAAAGAGGAATCATCTATGTCACAGTATAGAGATTCCTTTATGTTAGTAGAAAAAGAAGGGGTAGAAGAATGAAGAGGGAGATTCGGATGTTGGATGAAGAGAGGTGAAGAGAAGTGTTAGTAATTAAATAATTAAATAGAAGAAGAAAAGAGAAGAGAAATTTCGAAAATAATTTTGAAAAGGGGTAATTAGAATTAAAACATGAAACAATTAGTTAATTAAAAATAATTTTTGAAAAAGAGAGAGATATTTTCGAAAATAGAAGAGGGAGAATTAGTTAGGTGGTTTTGAAAAAGATAAGAAACAAACAAAAAGTTAGTTAGTTGTTTGAAAAAGATTTGAAATCAAAATTGAAAAAGATACGAAGATAGCAAGTTAGATAAGATATTTTGAAATAAAAAAAAAAAGATAAGATAAAAAGATAAATTTTTTTTTTTTGAAAAAGATAAGATAAGAGATAAAAAAGATTTAATTTAAAAATTTGAAATTATTTACTTCACTAACAAGAAACTACAAGATAAGATTCTAGAACTTAAAGATTGAACCTTTCTTAGCAAGAAAGTAACAAACTTCAAACTTTTGAACCAATCACATTAATTGTTAGCTAATTTTCGAAAATTAGATATAAAGATAAGAAAAAGATTTTGAAAATATTTTGAAAAAGATTTTTGAAATTTTCGAAAATGAAAAAAAAATGAAAAAGATATGATTTTTGAAAAAGATTTTGAAAAGATAAGATTTTGAAAATTGAAATTTTGACTTGACTTGTAAGAAACAACTAATTTTAAAAAAATTTTGACCAAGTCAACCCAAAATTTTGAAAATTTGGAGGGAAATAAGGAAAAAATATTTTTTTGATTTTTGAATTTTTAATTATGAGAGAGAAAAACAACAAAAATACTCAATGCATGAAATTTTTAGATCAAAACAATGAATGTATGCAAGAATGCTATGAATGTCAAGATGAACACCAAGAACACTTTGAAGATCATGATGAACATCAAGAACATATTTTTGAAAAATTTTTGATGCAAAGAAAACATGCAAGACACCAAACTTAGAAATCTTTAATGCATGGACTCTAACAAACAAAAAATGCATATGAAAAACAACAAACAACACAAAACAAGAAATCATCAAGATCAAACAAGAGGACTTATCAAGAACAACTTGAAGATCATGAAGAACACTATGAATGCATGGGATTTTCGAAAAATGCAAGAAAAATTTTTAAAGTATGCAATTGACACCAAATTTAAAAATTGACTCAAGACTCAAACAAGAAACACAAAATATTTTTTTTATTTTTATGATTTTCTAATTTTTTTGGATTTTTATTAATATTTTCAAAAATAAAGTTAGAAAAACGAAAAATAAAAGAAAAATTTTGAAAAAGATTTTTGAAAAGAAAAATTACCTAATCTGAGCAACAAGATGAACCGTCAGTTGTCCATACTCGAACAATCCCCGGCAACGGCGCCACAAACTTGGTGGACAAAATTGTGATCTATGTTCTAACTATTTTGAGATGAAAGCTTCTTATGGCACTGGTTGAATTCACAACTCCGTTCAACTAACCAGCAAGTGTACTGGGTCGTCCAAGTAATAAACCTTACGCGAGTAAGGGTCGATCCCACAGAGATTGTTGGTATGAAGTAAGCTATGGTCACCTTCTAAATCTCAGTCAGGCAGATAAAATTATGGAATTTAGAAAATCAAACAATAAAAAGAAAAGAAATAATAAAAGGGATACTTATGCAGCCTCATTGGTGGGAATTTCAGATAAGCGCATGGAGATGCTGTATGGCTCAAGGACGCCTGCTCTCCTATTGCTTCAACTCAATCCTTCTTACTCCTTTCCATGGCAAGCTGTGTATAGGGGTTCACCATCAGCGGTGGCTACTTTCAATCCTCTCGGGAAAATGGTCCTCTGCGGCTGTCACTCGCATGGCTAATCGTCTGGAGGCATCACCCATGGTTGATGGCTACATCCCATCCTCGCAGTGAAAACTACGCTCACGCACTCTGTCACAGCACGGCTAATCACTGGTTGGTTCCCGCGCCTACTGGAATAGAATCCCTTGATTCTTTTGCGTTTGTCATCACGCCCAGCACTTGCAAGTCTGAAGCACGTCACAGTCATTCATTACCGGAATCCTACTCGGAATACCACAGACAAGGTGAGACTTTCCGGATTCCCAGGATCCTACTCGGAATACCACAGACAAGGTGAGTCTTTCCGGATCCTCATAAATGCCGGCATCTATCTAGCTTATACCACGAAGATTCTGTTGGGGAATCTAAGAGATACACATTCAAGCTCGGTTACATGTAGAACGAAGGTGGTTGTCAATCACGCGCATTCATAAGTGAGAATGATAATGAGCGTCACATAATCATCACATTCATCATATTCTTGGGTGCGAATGAATATCTTGGAATAAGAATAAGATAGAATTGAATAAAAGAAAATAGAATTGCATTAATACTTGAGGTACAGCAGAGCTCCACACCCTTAATCTATGGTGTGCAGAAACTCCACCGTTGAAAATACATAAGCAAAAGGTTCAGGCATGGCCGAATGGCCAGCCCCCTAAAACGTGATCAATAGCCTCTTAGGATGAAGAATAAAACAAAACTGAGACCAAAGATGTCTAATACATTAGTAAATCATCCTATTTATAATAAACTAGCTCCTAGGGTTTACATGAGTAAGTAATTGATGCATAAATCCACTTTCGGGGCCCACTTGGTGTATGCTTGGGCTGAGCTTGATCAATCCACGAGCTGAGGCTTCTCTTGGAGTTGAACTCCGAGTTATGACGTGTTTTGGGCGTTCAACTCCGGATCATGACGTTTTTCTGGCGTTTAACTCCAGACAGCAGCATGTACTTGGCGTTCAACGCCAAGTTACGTCGTCAATTTCCGAATAAAGTATGGACTATTATATATTGCTGGAAAGCCCTGAATGTCTACTTTCCAACGCCGTTGAGAGCGCGCCAATTGGAGTTCTGTAGCTCCAGAAAATCCATTTCGAGTGCAGGGAGGTCAGATTCCAACAGCATCAGCAGTCCTTTTGTCAGCCTTTTTCAGAGTTTTGCTCAAATCCCTCGATTTCAGTCAGAATTTACCTGAAATCACAGAAAAATACACAAACTCATAGTAAAGTCCAGAAATGTGAATTTAACATAAAAACTAATGAAAACATCCCTAAAAGTAGCTTGAACTTGCTAAAAACTGCCTAAAAACAATGCCAAAAAGCGTATAAATTATCCGCTCATCAAAAAGACAGAAGCAATTAGAATATAAGTTGGAACATAACATCCAAGGAGAAATAAGGAGGCGAAATAAATTTACAGGGATTGTTTTGTTGGGAGATAATACTTAATTTGATTCCTGAATTTGCATACGAGCATCAATTTAGTCCCTAAAGTTTTCATTGTCTTTATTTAGTCCCCAAACTTTGCGAACATGACTCATGTTTGTCCTTGAAATAATTTTCAATGTATAGACATTAATAGAACACTGTCATGGACAGGTGGATGCCATGCTAGACTCTGTAAAATGAGGTTGTTTTTATTTTGGCACTCAAAGAAACCAAAAATAACATCATAAGTGGTGTTTATTAAAACTTTATTTAACAAAACAAGTGATAGGATGTCATTTTTGAGCTATTTGAATGCTAAAACTAAAACTGCATTATTTTATAGGTTTCAGTGTGGCATTTGATTGTCCATTTCAACTCTTTCATTAACATTTTTGTACTAAAAATCATCCCAGGGACTAATGTGAGGCACGTTTATAAAATTTGGAAACTAAATAGAGGTAATTAAAAGTTCAAAAACTAAATTGAGACTCACATGTAAGTTCAGGGATCAGATTGAGTATTAACTCTTTTGTTGGCTATGTTAATTGTATTTGTAGTAGATATGTATATTGTATTTAGAAATATTTCTATTTGATGAAAACAATTATAAAAATTCTACCATGTATTAGAATTTGTTTTATGTGAATAGATTGTGACTTTTTGCCATATGTAAGTATTTTTCGTTAATATTTCACAGAGAAATTTATTGAAGGACTAATAAGTCTTGATATGAACAGATAATCGGTTACGAGTTATAACTCGGCAACGTATCATTTACAGTAGTAACCGACCATTATGATCAGCATTTATATTTTTCTCGTAACGTCGGATACACGAATTAATGCTCGGACGTTACCTAAGAAACGGTCACTTACGACCGACCAGTTATAAGGTGGAAGACAAAGACCAAACAGGTATGCAATCTTTCACAGATAGAAGCTCATACTCATAAACCTCTCACTGACTTGAGCGTCGGAGTATCTTTGCAGGTACCCACAACCTCCGTTTTGATTGCCGCACTTCGTGTCTCGATCACAAGGAGTTTCACCGACCTTTTTCGGGGAACGAGTTGTATCCCTGTGCCAACAGGTCAGAACATTTGGCGCTAGAAGGAGGGCCGATTTGAGATATCATTCGGCATAAATACCCGATTCTCTATGGCTGATGTTCCTCCCTCCACCCCGTCCGAGCTTCTGAGGATGGTGACCGAGCTTCAACAAGCAAACCAACGGATGGCGGAGGATAATCAGCGAATGCAAAATCAAATCGCGCAACTAGAACACGCTCGTCTGGAGCACAATAATAATAATCGCGAAGGGCACGAAAACGATGAGCGACGATCACTTCCGACTCACGTCTCTGACACACCACAGCAGGGACATGACGAGGAGGAACGAAATGAAGAAAGCCAACCTGAGGATGAGGGGGAAAACCCCGACAATTCCGTAGGGCCATTCACAGCCGAGATAATGAACTTCCAGCTACCCAGACAGTTTACTTTGCCGACCACATTAACTCCATATGACGGGCTGGGAGACCTTAAACAACATGTCAAAAAATTTCGATCAATCATGATCGTCAACAGTGCTTCTGATCCTATTTTATGCCGATGTTTTCCTTCTTTTTTAGATGGTCCTGCACTTGACTGGTTTTGTTCTTTGCCTGCAGATTCTATCTCACGCTTTCAGGAGCTAGCCAAACAATTCGAAGATCATTTTGCAGCCTCGGCGATATATCTCCACGATTCTGACTACCTAACGACCATCAAGCAGGGTCCACAGGAAAGTCTAAAGGACTATATAACTCGGTTCACTAAGGTCGCCATGAGTATCCCGGACCTCCATCCTGAAGTGCATCTTCACGCCATTAAAAGTGGCCTTCGTCCAGGGAAGTTCCAAGAAACTATCGCGGTAGCTAAGCCAAAAACTCTAGCTGAATTCCGCAAAAAGGCCAAGGGGCAGATAGATATAGAAGAACTTCGCAAAGCACGGAAATCAGAGAGGTCCCTTCCTAAAGATGACGAAAAAGCCCGCGATGCCAAGAAGGGTTTCAAACCAGTCCCCCGTTACGAATCATACACCCAGTTTAACACCAAGAGGGACGAGATCATCAAGGAAATTCTGAATTCAAAATTGATCAAACCTCCCCGCAAGGCGGGAAATTATCCTGAACCCAAGAATATTGATAAATCAAAATATTGTACTTTTCACCAGAAGCATGGTCACACAACTGACGAGTGTATAATTGCTAAGGACCTCCTAGAGCGATTGGCCCGACAAGGCCACCTCGATAAATTCATTGCAGGTCACATGCAGAAAAGATCGGTCTCCAACTCCGAACAACCCCCAACAGGACAGTCATCAAAAGAAAAGGATAAGGCCCCAGCTCAACCACGAGGAATAATCAATTGTATTTCAGGAGGATATGCCGGAGGGGGAAGTACCAGTTCAGCCAGGAAGCGAACGTACCGAGCTATGTTAGTGGTGGCAGATCTAGACCATAGCTCGGAACCAGTCCCGGACATTCCCGAATTGACATTCATCCTACCGACGTCAATGCCAAGCACATAAACTACGACGATCCTGTGGTCGTCTCTATCCAACTATGAGACCTTATTGTTCGGAAAGCACTGCTTGATCCAGGGAGTAGTGCTGATGTCCTTTTTTTTGCAACATTTCAAAAAATGAAATTGAGTACTAACATTTTGCAGCCATACTCAGGAGACCTGGTCAGATTTTCAGGAGAACGGGTCCCCGTCCTGGGATCTGCATGGTTGCAAACCACACTAGGCGAACAACCACTATCCAGAACGCAGGACATTCAGTACCTTATCGTAGACTGTTTTAGCCCTTCTAATGTTATTTTAGGAAGACCTTTTTTAAACAAATTTGCTGCTATTGTTTCTACATATCACCTCTGTGTTAAGTTCCCTGTGCAGGATAATAGGGTTGCAACCATACATGGCAACCTCCAGGAAGCTCGGCAGTGCTACAACATAAGTCTGAAACCTCTCAGAAGAAACACCGAAACTCGGATCAACTCAATACAATCCGAACAACCGATCATGACGGAATTGGACCCAAGAGCCGACTTTCTGGAACGTCCCATGCCTAACGAAGAACTTCAAAAGGTCGCCCTAACCGACGATCCATCAAAGTTCACATTCATCGGAACATCAATGGACGACGAGGCCAGGATAAAGATAACTAATTTCTTACGAGCAAACGCCGACCTCTTCGCATGGACTTCGGGAGACATGCCCGGAATTAGTCCGTCAGTAATCACTCACAAGTTAGCTGTTAGCCCGGCGGCCCGACCAGTTTCCCAAAAAAAGAGAAATCTCGGCTCCGAAAAGCGATCAGCCTCCATGACTGAGGTCAACAAGCTCCTTGAAGCAAAGTTCATCCGTGAAATCAGATTCACCACTTGGCTGGCAAACATCGTTATGGTAAAAAAGAATAACGGTAAATGGCGCATGTGCGTCGACTTTACTGATTTAAATAAAGCCTGTCCAAAAGATGCTTTTCCTTTACCCTGCATAGACACATTAGTAGATAACTCTTGTGGGTATGACACTTTGAGTTTTATGGATGCATATTCGGGTTATAATCAGATCCTTATGCATCCATCAGACCAAGAAAAAACAGCTTTCATAACTGAATACGGAAATTACTGCTATAATGTTATGCCTTTCGGTTTAAAGAATGCAGGGGCAACATACCAACGACTGATGAACAGGATTTTCGAGCAACAGATAGGGAGAAATATCGAGGTATATGTTGACGACATGGTCGCCAAGACCAAGGTCGGCCAACCTGGTGCGCGAAATTGTGAACAATACTTTTTCACAACTCAAATAATCCCCGGTAATGGCTCCAAGAACTTGGTGCGCCTAATACCATGGCATTACACAACTTCGCACAACTAACCAGCAAGTGTACTGGGTCGTCCAAGTAATAAAACCTTACGTGAGTAAGGGTCGATCCCACGGAGATTGTTAGTATTGAAGCAAGCTATGGTCATCTTGTAAATCTTAGTCAGGCAGACTCAAATGTATATGATGATGATGAACGAAAATAACATAAAAGGTAAAGATAGAGATACTTATGTATATCATTGGTGTATGAGCTTCAGACAAGTGTATGAAGATGCCTTCCCTTCCGTCTCTCTGCTTTCCTACAGTCTTCATCCAATCCTTCTTACTCCTTTCCATGGCAAACTTGTGTAGGGTCTCACTGTTGTCAGCAGCTACCTCCCATCCGCGCAGTGAAAGCTAATGCAGAGCACTCTGTCACAGTGCCGCCAATCACCGGTTTGGTTCCCTCCCCTACCGGAATAGAATCACTCTTTTGCGTCTGTCACTAACGCCCAGTAGGTTACAGGTTTGAAGCACGTCACAGTCATTCAATCATTGAATCCTACTCAGAATACCACAGACAAGGTTAGACCTTCC
The DNA here is from genome assembly GCF_014773155.1 of Arachis stenosperma. NCBI lineage: Eukaryota > Viridiplantae > Streptophyta > Magnoliopsida > Fabales > Fabaceae > Arachis > Arachis stenosperma. Next base: position 37,988,337 of record NC_080385.1, on the reverse strand, counting down.
TGATTCTCTTGAATGCCGCCATCAGTTCTTGCCTATACCACGAAGACTCTGATCTCATGGAATGGCTGGCTCGTTTGTCAGACGAGCACTCGGTTGTCAGGCGATCAACCATGCATCATGCAATCAGAAATCCAAGAGATATTCACTCAAGCCTTGAATGCTTGTAGAACAAGAATGGTTGTCAGTCATCTTGTTCATAGGTTGAAGAACAAGTGATATCTTAGATAAAGAACAAGCGGAGTTGAATGGAAGAACAATAGTAATTGCATTAATACTCGAGGTACAGCAGAGCTCCACACCCTTAATCTATGGTGTGTAGAAACTCCACCGTTGAAAATACATAAGAACAAAGGTTAGGCATGGCCGAATGGCCAGCCTCCCAAGGGTCTAAGATAGCATAAAACAAAGATAGCTACTCAGATGTCGTCTCCAGACTCTCTCATACAATAGTAAAAGGTCCTACTTATAGAAAACTATTACATAGATGAGTAAATGACATAAAAATCCACTTCTGGGCCCACTTGGTGTGTGCTTGGGCTGAGCAATCAAGGAAATTCGTGTAGAGACGTTTTCTGGAGTTAAACGCCAGCTCCCATGCCAGTTTGGGCGTTTAACTCCAACTTTTAATCCTGTTCCGGCGTTTAACGCTGGAATTTCTGAGGCCGGATTGCTTCGCGGGTTTGGGCCATCAAATCTTGGATAAAGTATGGACTATTATATATTGCTGGAAAGCCCTGGATGTCTACTTTCCAACGCCGTTGAGAGCGCGCCAATTGGGCTTCTGTAGCTCCAGAAAATCCACTTCGAGTGCAGGGAGGTCAGAATCCAACAGCATCTGCAGTCCTTTTTGGTCTCTGAATCAGATTTTTGCTCAAGTCCCTCAATTTCAGCCAGAAAATACCTGAAATCACAGAAAAACACACAAACTCATAGTAAAGTCCAGAAAAGTGAATTTTAAATAAAAACTAATAAAAATATACTAAAATCTAACTAAAAGATATCAAAAACATACTAAAAACAATGCCAAAAAGTATACAAATTATCCGCTCATCACAACACCAAACTTAAATTGTTGCTTGTCCTCAAGCAACTGAAAATCAAATAAGATAAAAAGAAGAGAATATGCAATGAATTCCAAAAACATCTGTGAAGATCAGTATTAATTAGATGAGCGGGGCTTTTAACTTTTTGCCTCTGAACAGTTTTGGCATCTCAATCTATCCTTTGAAATTCAGAATGGTTGGCTTCTTTAGGAACTCAGAGTCCAGATAGTGTTAATGATTCTCCTAGTGAAGTATGATGATTCTTGAACATAGCTATTTATTGAGTCTTGGCTGTGGCCCAAAGCACTCTGTCTTCTAGTATTACCACCGGATACATACATGCCACAGACACATAATTGGGTGAACCTTTTCAGATTGTGACTCAGCTTTGCTAAAGTCCCCAATTAGAGGTGTCCAGGGTTCTTAAGCACACTCTTATTTACCTTGGATCACAACTCTTATTCTTTCTTTTTTTTCGATTTTTTTTTTTCTTTTTTTTTCGATTTTTTTTTTTTTTGAATAGCTTTTTCTTGCTTCAAGAATCATTTTATTGATTTTTCAGATCCTCAGTAACATGTCTCCTTTTTCATCATTCTTTCAAGAGCCAACATTCATGAACCACAAATTCAAGATACATATGCACTGTTTAAGCATACATTCAGAGAACAAAAATATTGCCACCACATCAAAATAATTAAACTATTATAAAATTCAAAATTCATGCAATTCTTCCTTTTTCAATTAAGCACATTTTTATTCAAGAAAGGTGATGGATTCATAGGACATTCATAACTTTAAGGCATAGACACTAAGACACTAATGATCATAAGACACAAACATGGATAACATAAAGCATAGAATTCGAAAAACAAGGGAATAAAGAACAAGGAAATCAAGGAATGGGTCCACCTTAGTGATGGCGGCTCTTCCTTGCTCTTGAAGGTCCTATGGAGTGCTTGAGCTCCTCACTGTCTCTTCCTTGTCTTTGTTGCTCCTCCCTCATGATTCTTTGATCTTCTCTAATTTCATGGAGGAGAATGGAGTGTTCTTGATGCTCCACCCTTAGTTGTCCCATGTTGGAACTCAACTCTCCTAGGGAGGTGTTTAGTTGCTCCCAATAGTGGTGTGGAGGAAAGTGCATCCCTTGAGGTATCTCAGGGATCTCATGGTGAGAAGGCTCTCTTGTGTACTCCATCCTTTGTTTAGTGATGGGCTTGTCCTCATCAATGGGGGTGTCTCCCTCTATGTCAACTCCTACTGAATAACAGAGGTGACAAATGAGATGAGGAAAGGCTAACCTTGCCACAGTGGAGGTCTTGTCCGCCACTTTATAGAGTTCTTGAGCTATAACCTCATGAACCTCTATTTCTTCTCCAATCATGATACTATGGATCATGATGGCCCGGTCTATGGTCACTTCGGACCGGTTGCTAGTGGGAATGATTGAGCGTTGTATGAACTCTAACCATCCTCTAGCTACGGGCTTGAGGTCATGCCTTCTTAATTGAACCGGCTTTCCTCTTGAGTCTTGCCTCCATTGTGCGCCCTCTTCACATATGACTGTGAGGACTTGGTCCAACCTTTGATCAAAGTTGACCCTTCTAGTGTAAGGATGCTCATCTCCTTGCATCATGGGCAAGTTGAACGCCATCCTCACACTCTCCGGACTGAAATCCAAGTATTTCCCCCGAACCATAGTAAGATAATTCTTTGGATTCGGGTTCACACTTTGGTCATGGTTCTTGGTGATCCATGCATTGGCATAGAACTCTTGAACCATCAAGATTCCGACTTGTTGAATGGGGTTGGTAAGTGCTTCCCAACCTCTTCTTCGGATCTCATGGCGGATCTCCGGATATTCACCCTTTTTGAGTGAAAAAGGGACTTCGGGGATCACCTTCTTCAAGGCCACAACTTCATAGAAGTGGTCTTGATGCACCTTTGAGAGGAATCTATCCATCTCCCATGACTCGGAGGTGGAAGCCTTTGCCTTCCCTTTCCTCTTTTTAGAGGTTTCTCCGGCCTTTGGTGCCATAATGGTTATGGAAAAACGAAAAAGCAACGCTTTTACCACACCAAACTTAAAATGTTTGCTCGTCCTCGAGCAAAAGAAGAAAGAAGGGAGTAGAAGAAGAAGAAATGAGGAAGAGGGAGATGGAGGTGTATTCGGCCAAAGGGGGAGAGAAGTGGTGTTTAGGTTGTGTGGAAATGAAGGGTGTAAAGAGGGGTTTATATAGGAGAGAGGGGGATGAAAGTTCGGTCATTTGAGGGTGGGTTTGGGAGGGAAAGTGGTTTGAATTTGAAGTGTGAGGTTGGTGGGGTTTTATGAAGGATGGATGTGAGTGGTGAAGAGAAAGATGGGATTTGATAGGTGAGGGGTTTTTGGGGAAGAGGTGTTGAGGTGATTGGTGAATGGGGGAAGAAGAGAGAGTGATTGTAGGGTCCTGTGGGGTCCACAGATCCTGTAGTAGGGTCCTGTGGGGTCCACAGATCCTGTAGTGTCAAGGAAAAGGCATCCCTGCACCAATTGGCACCAAAATCCACGTTTTGGGCCAATTCTGGCGTTAAACGCCGGGCTGATGCCCATTCCTGGCGTTTAACGCCAGGTTTTATACCTTTACTGGCGTTTAACGCCAGTTTGGTGCCCCTTTCTGGCGTTAAACGCCCAGAAAGGTGCCAGACTGGGCGTTAAACGCCCATCTGCTAGGCTGACTGGCGTTTGAACGCCAGCAGCATCTTCCTCCAGGGTGTGCTGTTTTTCTTCCTGTTTTTCATTCTGTTTTTGCTTTTTTCATTATTTTTATGACTTCTTATGATCATCAACCTACAAAAAAGATAAAATAACAAAAGAAAATAATTAATTATAAAACATTGGGTTGCCTCCCAACAAGCGCTTCTTTACTGTCACTAGCTTGACAGAGGTCTCTCATGGAGCCTCAGAAATGCTCAGAACCTTGTTGGACCTTCCCAACACCAAACTTAGAGTTTGAATGTGGGGGTTCAACACCAAACTTAGAGTTTGGTTGTGGCCTCCCAACACCAAACTTAGAGTTTGACTGTGGGGGCTCTGCTTGGCTCTGTTTTGAGAGAAGCTCTTCATGCTTCTTCTCCATGATGATAGAGGGATATCCTTGGGCCTTAAACACCATGGATTCTTCATTCACTTGAATGATCAACTCTCCTCCATCAACATCAATCACAGCCTTTGCTGTGGCTAGGAATGGTCTGCCAAGGATGATGGATTCATCCATGCACTTCCCAGTCTCTAGGACTATAAAATCAGTAGGGATGTAATGGTCTTCAACCTTAACCAGAACATCCTCTACAAGTCCATAGGCTTGTTTTCTTGAGTTGTCTGCCATCTCTAGTGAGATTTTTGCAGCTTGCACCTCAAAGATCCCTAATTTCTCCATTACAAAGAGGGGCATGAGGTTTACACTTGACCCTAAGTCACACAAGGCCTTCTTGAAGGTCATGGTGCCTATGGTACAAGGTATAGAAAACTTCCCAGGATCCTGCCTCTTTTGAGGCAGTTTCTGCCTAGACAAGTTATCCAGTTCTTTGGTGAGCAAGGGAGGTTCATCTTCCCAAGTCTCATTTCCAAATAGCTTGTCATTTAGCTTCATGATTGCTCCAAGGTATTTAGCAACTTGCTCTTCAGTGACATACTCATCCTCTTCAGAGGAAGAATACTCATCAGAGCTCATGAAAGGCAGTAGTAAGTCCAAGGGAATCTCTATGGTCTCAGTTTGAGCCTCAGATTCCCAAGGTTCCTCATTGGGGAACTCACTGGAGGCCAGTGCACGCCCATTGAGGTCTTCCTTAGTGGCGTTCACTGCCTCTTCTTCCTCCCAGAATTCGGCCATATTGATGGCTTTGCACTCTCCTTTTGGATTTTCTTCAGTGTTACTTGGGAGAGTGCTTGGAGGAAGTTCAGTAATTTTCTTGCTCAGCTGACCCACTTGTCCTTCCAAGTTTCTAATGGAGGATTTTGTTTCATTCATGAAACTTTGAGTGGTCTTTATTAGATCAGAGACCATGGTTGCTAAGTCAGAATTATTCTGCTTAGAACTCTCTGTCTGTTGCTGAGAAGATGATGGAAAAGGCTTGCTATTGCTAAGCCTGTTTCTTCCACCATTATTATTGAAACCTTGTTGAGGTCTCTCTTGATTCTTCCATGAGAGGTTTGGGTGATTTCTCCATGAAGAATTATAGGTATTACCATAGGGTTCTCCTAGGTAATTCACCTCTTCCATGGAAGGGTTCTCAGGATCATAGGCTTCTTCCTCAGATGAAGCATCCTTAGTACTGTTTGGTGCATTTTGCATTCCAGACAGACTTTGAGAAATCAAATTGACTTGTTGAGTCAATATTTTGTTCTGAGCCAATATGGCATTCAGAGCATCAATCTCAAGAACTCCTTTCTTCTGACCAGTCCCATTGTTCACAGGATTCCTCTCAGAAGTGTACATGAATTGGTTATTTGCAACCATTTCAATCAGTTCTTGAGCTTCTGCAGGCGTCTTCTTCAAATGAAGAGATCCTCCTGCAGAGCTATCCAAAGACATCTTGGATAGTTCAGAGAGACCATCATAGAAAATACCTATGATGCTCCATTCAGAAAGCATGTCAGATGGACATCTTCTGATTAATTGTTTGTATCTTTCCCAAGCTTCATAGAGGGATTCTCCATCCTTCTGTCTGAAGGTTTGGACTTCCACTCTAAGCTTACTCCATCTTTGTGGAGGAAAGAACTTTGCCAAGAAGGCATTGACTAGCTTTTCCCAAGAGTCCAGGCTTTCTTTAGGTTGAGAATCCAACCATATTCTAGCCCTGTCTCTTACAGCAAAAGGGAATAGCATCAGCCTATAGACCTCAGGGTTAACCCCATTAGTCTTGACTGTGTCACAGATTTGCAAGAACTCAGCTAAAAACTGATGAGGATCTTCCATTGGAAGTCCATGGAACTTGCAATTCTGTTGCATTAGAGAAACTAATTGAGGCTTTAGCTCAAAGTTGTTTGCTCCAATGGCAGGGATTGAGATGCTTCTCCCGTAGAAATCAGGAGTAGGTGCAGTAAAGTCACCAAGCACCTTCCTTGCATTGTTGGCATTGTTGTTGTTTTCGGCTGCCATGTCTTCTCCCTTGAAGAATTCGGTCAAGCCCTCTAAAGAGAGTTGTGCTTTGGCTTCTCTTAGCTTTCTCTTCAAGGTCCTTTCAGGTTCAGGATCAGCTTCAACAAGAATGCCTTTGTCTCTGCTTCTGCTCATAAGAAATAGAAAAAGAAGAAGAGAATGTGGAATCCTCTATGTCACAGTATAGAGATTCCTTGAAATGTCAGAGGAAAAGAGAAATAGTAAGAAGAAGGAGAAGGAGAATTCGAATTTTAATAGATAAAATTCGAATTGTGCATTTAGAAGGAGTAGTACTCCATAAATAGAAGGATGTGGGAAGGAGGGAAGAGAATTTTCGAAAATTCAATTAAAAAAATTTGAAAACATTTTGAAAAATGTTAATTGATTTTCGAAAATCAAAGTGGAAAAGAGATAAAGTGATTTTTGAAAAAGATTTTGAAATTAGAAATTAAAAAGATTTGATTGAGAACTATTTTGAAAAAGATGTGGTTAAAAAGATTTAATTAAAAAGTTATGGGTTTAAAAAGATGTGATTGAGAAGATATGATTTGAAAACATTTTTAAAAGATATGATTTGAAAACAATTTGAAAAGATATGATTTTGAAAATTGATGACTTGCCTAACAAGAAAAGATATGATTGAAACATTTAAACCTCTCTCAACAGAAAAGGCAACAATCTTGTGATGTTCAATCAAATCATTAATTGTTGGTAAGTATCTTTTTAAAAGGAAAGAAATTGAATTTGAAAACATTTGATTGAAAAGATTTGATTTGAAAAAGATTTGATTTGAAAAACTAAGAAAAATTGATTTTGAAAACAAAATCTTCCCCCTGGCACCATCCTGGCGTTAAACGCCCAGAATGGTATACATTCTGGCGTTTAACGCCCAAAATGCACCCCTTTTGGGCGTTAAACGCCCAACCAGGTGCCCTGGCTGGCGTTTAAACGCCAGTCTGCCTTCTTCACTGGGCATTTTTGAATGCTCAGCTTTTTCTGTATAATTCCTCTGCAGTTGGTTCTGAATCTTCAATTCCTTGTATCATTGACTTGAAAAGACTCAAATTAAAAATATTTTTTTGGATTTTTCTATTAATCAAAATGCAACAAGAATCAAATAACAATGCATGCAAGACACCAAACTTAGCAGTTTGTGCACTACTGACACTAACAATATGAGAATGCATATGAGACACACAAAATACTTCAAGTCAATAGAATTCAAAGATCAAAACAAGAAATATATGCATGAATTCGAAAATTATAACAAAAACATGCATTTGACACTAAACTTAAGATGAGACTCTAGACTCAAACAAGAAACATAAAATCTTTTGGTCTTTTTATGGTTTTATAAATTTTTTTGTGTTTTTCGAAAATTAAGTGGAAAAAAGGCATCAAAATTCTTAATGAGAATTCCAGGAATCAGTGCAATGCTAGTCTAAGACTCCGGTCCAGGAATTAGACATGGCTTCACAGCCAGCCAAGCTTCCAAGGAAAGCTTCGGTCCAAAACACTAGACATGACCAAAGGTCAGCCAAATCTTAGCAAATCACTGCTCCAAGAGCAAGATTGATACGAAATCAACAAGCTCTTGTGGTGATAAGTTGAAACCTCGGTCCAATCAGATTAGACATGGCTTCTCAGCCAGCCAGATTTCAACAAATCATCATGAAACTCTAGAATTCACCTTCAAGAATTTCGAAAAAAAATACCTAATCTAAGCAACAAGATGAACCGTCAGTTGTCCAGCCTAAACAATCCCGGGCAATAACACCAAGAACTTGATGTTGTTGCCGGATCTTGGCATCTGATGTTACCACAAGCTTGCTCAAAACATGAACAATCCCCGGCAACGGCGCCAAAAACTTGGTGCGCGAAATTGTGAACAATACTTTTTCACAACTCAAATAATCCCCGGTAATGGCTCCAAGAACTTGGTGCGCCTAATACCATGGCATTACACAACTTCGCACAACTAACCAGCAAGTGTACTGGGTCGTCCAAGTAATAAAACCTTACGTGAGTAAGGGTCGATCCCACGGAGATTGTTAGTATTGAAGCAAGCTATGGTCATCTTGTAAATCTTAGTCAGGCAGACTCAAATGTATATGATGATGATGAACGAAAATAACATAAAAGGTAAAGATAGAGATACTTATGTATATCATTGGTGTATGAGCTTCAGACAAGTGTATGAAGATGCCTTCCCTTCCGTCTCTCTGCTTTCCTACAGTCTTCATCCAATCCTTCTTACTCCTTTCCATGGCAAACTTGTGTAGGGTCTCACTGTTGTCAGCAGCTACCTCCCATCCGCGCAGTGAAAGCTAATGCAGAGCACTCTGTCACAGTGCCGCCAATCACCGGTTTGGTTCCCTCCCCTACCGGAATAGAATCACTCTTTTGCGTCTGTCACTAACGCCCAGTAGGTTACAGGTTTGAAGCACGTCACAGTCATTCAATCATTGAATCCTACTCAGAATACCACAGACAAGGTTAGACCTTCCTGATTCTCTTGAATGCCGCCATCAGTTCTTGCCTATACCACGAAGACTCTGATCTCATGGAATGGCTGGCTCGTTTGTCAGACGAGCACTCGGTTGTCAGGCGATCAACCATGCATCATGCAATCAGAAATCCAAGAGATATTCACTCAAGCCTTGAATGCTTGTAGAACAAGAATGGTTGTCAGTCATCTTGTTCATAGGTTGAAGAACAAGTGATATCTTAGATAAAGAACAAGCGGAGTTGAATGGAAGAACAATAGTAATTGCATTAATACTCGAGGTACAGCAGAGCTCCACACCCTTAATCTATGGTGTGTAGAAACTCCACCGTTGAAAATACATAAGAACAAAGGTTAGGCATGGCCGAATGGCCAGCCTCCCAAGGGTCTAAGATAGCATAAAACAAAGATAGCTACTCAGATGTCGTCTCCAGACTCTCTCATACAATAGTAAAAGGTCCTACTTATAGAAAACTATTACATAGATGAGTAAATGACATAAAAATCCACTTCTGGGCCCACTTGGTGTGTGCTTGGGCTGAGCAATCAAGGAAATTCGTGTAGAGACGTTTTCTGGAGTTAAACGCCAGCTCCCATGCCAGTTTGGGCGTTTAACTCCAACTTTTAATCCTGTTCCGGCGTTTAACGCTGGAATTTCTGAGGCCGGATTGCTTCGCGGGTTTGGGCCATCAAATCTTGGATAAAGTATGGACTATTATATATTGCTGGAAAGCCCTGGATGTCTACTTTCCAACGCCGTTGAGAGCGCGCCAATTGGGCTTCTGTAGCTCCAGAAAATCCACTTCGAGTGCAGGGAGGTCAGAATCCAACAGCATCTGCAGTCCTTTTTGGTCTCTGAATCAGATTTTTGCTCAAGTCCCTCAATTTCAGCCAGAAAATACCTGAAATCACAGAAAAACACACAAACTCATAGTAAAGTCCAGAAAAGTGAATTTTAAATAAAAACTAATAAAAATATACTAAAATCTAACTAAAAGATATCAAAAACATACTAAAAACAATGCCAAAAAGTATACAAATTATCCGCTCATCACAACCCCATACTGAAGATCTAGAAGAAATATTTGCTCAAATCCGACGCTATAACTTGAGGCTGAACCCGGAAAAGTGCGCCTTCAACGTAAAAGGAGGAAAATTCCTCGGATTTATGCTCACAAGTCGGGGAATCGAGGCAAACCCAGAAAAATGTCAAGCAATGCTTGATATGCGCAGTCCGAACTCGGTGAAAGATGTACAAAGGTTAACAGGAAGATTAGCAGCATTGTCAAGATTTTTGCCATGTTTGGCCCTAAAATCTTTCAATTTCTTCCAATGTCTAAAGAAAACTACAAAAAGCTTTTCTTGGGATGAGAAATGTGAAGAAGCATTTTTAAGTTTGAAACACCTCCTGTCCAAACCACCTATTCTGCAAAAACCAAAGCTCGGCGACACACTATACCTCTACTTGTCCGTCACCGAGATGACTATTAGTTCGGTTCTTGTCACAGAAAACAACAAAGACCAGCAGCCAGTGTATTTTGTCAGCAAGACACTACAAAACGCGGAACTTCGATATCCAAAGCTTGAAAAGCTCGTCCTGGCAATCATATTCTCGGCAAGGCGACTCCGACCTTATTTTCAGAGTCATACAGTTATCATCAGAACAGAGTATCCACTACGACAAATACTTTCCAAGCCTGAGCTAGCAGGACGACTAACCAAGTGGTCAATCGAACTGTCTGAGTTTGACATACAATTTCAACCAAGAGGGTCTGTTAAGTCACAATGCCTGGCCGATTTTGTGGCAGAATTCACCAGCACTTCATCCGATGAAAGAAGTCGGCTTTGGACACTGTTCGTTGATGGAGCCTCAAACCCTCAAGGGGCAGGAGCAGGAATTCTATTAGAAAGCTCGGATGGTTTAATCCTCGAACACTCACTCAGGTTTTCATTTAAAGCCAGCAATAACCAAGCCGAATACGAGGCCCTCATAGCTGGGCTCAGGTTAGCCATTGATTTAGACATTCATGATTTAAAGGTTTACTGCGATTCGTTACTAGTTGTGCAACAAACAAATCAAAATTTCCAAACAAAAGATCCAATTCTTTTGAAATACTTAAATATTGTTCAAAACTTACTAAATAAGTTTTCTAAAATAGAAATTGCCCACATAGCTAGAGAACAAAACCATAGGGCAGATGTTCTGTCAAAACTAGCAACAACGCAAGCACACACTGCCACACTCTTACAGTCAACCCTAGACACACCGAGCATTGAATTAGCAAAAATTTTAAATACTTTGAGTAAAAACAGTTGGCAGGAACCTTACATTCAATACCTCCGTAACGGCTCTGTTCCGGAGGAAATTGAAAACAAAGGTAAATTCAGAAGACAAGCTTCTTTTTTCACCTTGATAAATAATACTCTGTATAGGCGAGGTTATTCTCGACCATTGTTAAAATGTCTAGACAGGGAAGAAGCCGATCTTCTCTTAGCCGAAGCTCATGAAGGAATCTGCGGCATACACTGCGGAGCACGAAGCTTGGCACAAAAAGCTCTCCGCGCAGGTTTTTATTGGCCGACAATATGGGCGGATAGCAGGCATAAAGTCAGAACGTGCGACAACTGTCAGAAAAACTCACCGATCATTAACATGCCTGCCGAACATCTCCATCAGTCAGTGGTAAGTTGGCCGTTCAACAGATGGGGAATAGACATTCTTGGCCCTTTCCCCACCGCTCCAAGACAGGTAAAATTTTTGGTAGTCGCAATAGATTACTTTTCTAAATGGATTGAGGCCCAGCCGCTTGCAAAGATCACCTCATCACAAATGATAAGCTTCGTATGGAAATATATAATTTGTAGATTCGGTATACCAGGCCATATCGTCACTGATAATGGTCGGCAATTTACTGACAACACTTTCAAGGAATTTTTGCAGAATCTAAAGATAAAGCAACATTTCTCTTCTGTCGAGCACCCGCAATCCAACGGACTAGCGGAAGCAGCAAATAAGGTCATCCTGCAAGCATTAAAGAAAAAACTCGGCGACGCAAAAGGCCTGTGGGCCGAACTTATCCCAGAAATTCTATGGGCGTACAATACAACAACACACTCAACGACCAAGGAAACCCCTTTCAGGTTGATCTACGGATCCGAAGCAATGATTCCGATGGAGGTGTCCCAAGGCTCCATGCGTACGATGGCCGAAGATCATGATAAAGCTCGGCAAGCAGAGCTCGACCTAATTGAAGAAATTAGGGAAACAGCAGCAATTTTCGGGGAACGAGTTGTATCCCTGTGCCAACAGGTCAGAACAAGTCTAATAAAATAGAAGGATAAGAGCTGATTTTTTATTTTTTATTGTTAGGGTGTAGGTTGTTTAATTTACAAATGATTAGGACTGAATAAGATATTTACTTGGTAATAAATTGGTGACGAAGTAATTAATCTCGACATTTAAGTCAGTATAATCTAAGATATGTACAAATAAGCATTGGATAGTGATATGAACAGATAATCGGTTACGAGTTATAACTCGGCAACGTATCATTTACAGTAGTAACCGACCATTATGATCAGCATTTATATTTTTCTCGTAACGTCGGATACACGAATTAATGCTCGGACGTTACCTAAGAAACGGTCACTTACGACCGACCAGTTATAAGGTGGAAGACAAAGACCAAACAGGTATGCAATCTTTCACAGATAGAAGCTCATACTCATAAACCTCTCACTGACTTGAGCGTCGGAGTATCTTTGCAGGTACCCACAACCTCCATTTTGATTGCCGCACTTCGTGTCTCGATCACAAGGAGTTTCATCGACCTTTTTCGGGGAACGAGTTGTATCCCTGTGCCAACAGGTCAGAACATTTGGCGCTAGAAGGAGGGCCGATTTGAGATATCATTCGGCATAAATACCCGATTCTCTATGGCTGATGTTCCTCCCCCCACCCCGTCCGAGCTTCTGAGGATGGTGACCGAGCTTCAACAAGCAAACCAACGGATGGCGGAGGATAATCAGCGAATGCAAAATCAAATCGCGCAACTAGAACACGCTCGTCTGGAGCACAATAATAATAATCGCGAAGGGCACGAAAACGATGAGCGACGATCACTTCCGACTCACGTCTCTGACACACCACAGCAGGGACATGACGAGGAGGAACGAAATGAAGAAAGCCAACCTGAGGATGAGGGGGAAAACCCCGACAATTCCGTAGGGCCATTCACAGCTGAGATAATGAACTTCCAGCTACCCAGACAGTTTACTTTGCCGACCACATTAACTCCATATGACGGGCTGGGAGACCCTAAACAACATGTCAAAAAATTTCGATCAATCATGATCGTCAACGGTGCTTTTGATCCTATTTTATGCCGATGTTTTCCTTCTTTTTTAGATGGTCCTGCACTTGACTGGTTTTGTTCTTTGCCTGCAGATTCTATCTCACGCTTTCAGGAGCTAGCCAAACAATTCGAAGATCATTTTGCAGCCTCGGCGATATATCTCCACGATTCTGACTACCTAACGACCATCAAGCAGGGTCCACAGGAAAGTCTAAAGGACTATATAACTCGGTTCACTAAGGTCGCCATGAGTATCCCGGACCTCCATCCTGAAGTGCATCTTCACGCCATTAAAAGTGGCCTTCGTCCAGGGAAGTTCCAAGAAACTATCGCGGTAGCTAAGCCAAAAACTCTAGCTGAATTCCGCAAAAAGGCCAAGGGGCAGATAGATATAGAAGAACTTCGCCAAGCACGGAAATCAGAGAGGTCCCTTCCTAAAGATGACGAAAAAGCCCGCGATGCCAAGAAGGGTTTCAAACCAGTCCCCCGTTACGAATCATACACCCAGTTTAACACCAAGAGGGACGAGATCATCAAGGAAATTCTGAATTCAAAATTGATCAAACCTCCCCGCAAGGCGGGAAATTATCCTGAACCCAAGAATATTGATAAATCAAAATATTGTACTTTTCACCAGAAGCATGGTCACACAACTGACGAGTGTATAATTGCTAAGGACCTCCTAGAGCGATTGGCCCGACAAGGCCACCTCGATAAATTCATTGCAGGTCACATGCAGAAAAGATCGGTCTCCAACTCCGAACAACCCCCAACAGGACAGTCATCAAAAGAAAAGGATAAGGCCCCAGCTCAACCACGAGGAATAATCAATTGTATTTCAGGAGGATATGCCGGAGGGGGAAGTACCAGTTCAGCCAGGAAGCGAACGTACCGAGCTATGTTAGTGGTGGCAGATCTAGACCATAGCTCGGAACCAGTCCCGGACATTCCTGAATTGACATTTCATCCTACCGACGTCAATGCCAAGCACATAAACTACGACGATCCTGTGGTCGTCTCTATCCAACTAGGAGACCTTATTGTTCGGAAAGCACTGCTTGATCCAGGGAGTAGTGCTGATGTCCTTTTTTTTGCAATATTTCAAAAAATGAAATTGAGTACTAACATTTTGCAGCCATACTCAGGAGACCTGGTCGGATTTTCAGGAGAACGGGTCCCCGTCCTGGGATCTGCATGGTTGCAAACCACACTAGGCGAACAACCACTATCCAGAACGCAGGACATTCAGTACCTTATCGTAGACTGTTTTAGCCCTTATAATGTTATTTTAGGAAGACCTTTTTTAAACAAATTTGCTGCTATTGTTTCTACATATCACCTCTGTGTTAAGTTCCCTGTGCAGGATAATAGGGTTGCAACCATACATGGCGACCTCCAGGAAGCTCGGCAGTGCTACAACATAAGTCTGAAACCTCTCAGAAGAAACACCGAAACTCGGATCAACTCAATACAATCCGAACAACCGATCATGACTGAATTGGACCCAAGAGCCGACTTTCTGGAACGTCCCATGCCTAACGAAGAACTTCAAAAGGTCGCCCTAACCGACGATCCATCAAAGTTCACATTCATCGGAACATCAACGGACGACGAGGCCAGGATAAAGATAACTAATTTCTTACGAGCAAACGCCGACCTCTTTGCATGGACTTCAGGAGACATGCCCGGAATTAGTCCGTCAGTAATCACTCACAAGTTAGCTGTTAGCCCGGCGGCCCGACCAGTTTCCCAAAAAAAGAGAAATCTCGGCTCCGAAAAGCGATCAGCCTCCATGACTGAGGTCAACAAGCTCCTTGAAGCAAAGTTCATCCGTGAAATCAGATTCACCACTTGGCTGGCAAACATCGTTATGGTAAAAAAGAATAACGGTAAATGGCGCATGTGCGTCGACTTTACTGATTTAAATAAAGCCTGTCCAAAAGATGCTTTTCCTTTACCCTGCATAGACACATTAGTAGATAACTCTTGTGGGTATGAAACTTTGAGTTTTATGGATGCATATTCGGGTTATAATTAGATCCTTATGCATCCATCAGACCAAGAAAAAACAGCTTTCATAACTGAATATGGAAATTACTGCTATAATGTTATGCCTTTCGGTTTAAAGAATGCAGGGGCAACATACCAACGACTGATGAACAGGATTTTCGAGCAACAGATAGGGAGAAATATCGAGGTATATGTTGACGACATGGTCGCCAAGACCAAGGTCGGCCAACCCCATACTGAAGATCTAGAAGAAATATTTGCTCAAATCCGACGCTATAACTTGAGGCTGAACCCGGAAAAGTGCGCCTTCAACGTAAAAGGAGGAAAATTCCTCGGATTTATGCTCACAAGTCGGGGAATCGAGGCAAACCCAGAAAAATGTCAAGCAATACTTGATATGCGCAGTCCAAACTCGGTGAAAGATGTACAGAGGTTAACAGGAAGATTAGCAGCATTGTCAAGATTTTTGTCATGTTTGGCCCTGAAATCTTTCAATTTCTTCCAATGTCTAAAGAAAACTACAAAAAGCTTTTCTTGGGATGAGAAATGTGAAGAAGCATTTTTTAAGTTTGAAACACCTCCTGTCCAAACCACCTATTCTGCAAAAACCAAAGCTCGGCGACACACTATACCTCTACTTGTCCGTCACCGAGATGACTATTAGTTCGGTTCTTGTCACAGAAAACAACAAAGACCAGCAGCCAGTGTATTTTGTCAGCAAGACACTACAAAACGCGGAACTTCGATATCCAAAGCTTGAAAAGCTCGTCCTGGCAATCATATTCTCGGCAAGGCGACTCCGACCTTATTTTCAGAGTCATACAGTTATCATCAGAACAGAGTATCCACTACGACAAATACTTTCCAAGCCTGAGCTAGCAGGACGACTAACCAAGTGGTCAATCGAACTGTCTGAGTTTGACATACAATTTCAACCAAGAGGGTCTATTAAGTCACAATGCCTGGCCGATTTTGTGGCAGAATTCACCAGCACTTCATCCGATGAAAGAAGTCGGCTTTGGACACTGTTCGTTGATGGAGCCTCAAACCCTCAAGGGGCAGGAGCAGGAATTCTATTAGAAAGCTCGGATGGTTTAATCCTCGAACACTCACTCAGGTTTTCATTTAAAGCCAGCAATAACCAAGCCGAATACGAGGCCCTCATAGCTGGGCTCAGGTTAGCCATTGATTTAGACATTCATGATTTAAAGGTTTACTGCGATTCGTTACTAGTTGTGCAACAAACAAATCAAAATTTCCAAACAAAAGATCCAATTCTTTTGAAATACTTAAATATTGTTCAAAACTTACTAAATAAGTTTTCTAAAATAGAAATTGCCCACATAGCTAGAGAACAAAACCATAGGGCAGATGTTCTGTCAAAACTAGCAACAACGCAAGCACACACTGCCACACTCTTACAGTCAACCCTAGACACACCGAGCATTGAATTAGCAAAAATTTTAAATACTTTGAGTAAAAACAGTTGGCAGGAACCTTACATTCAATACCTCCGTAACGGCTCTGTTCCGGAGGAAATTGAAAACAAAGGTAAATTCAGAAGACAAGCTTTTTTTTTTCACCTTGATAAATAATACTCTGTATAGGCGAGGTTATTCTCGACCATTGTTAAAATGTCTAGACAGGGAAGAAGCCGATCTTCTCTTAGCCGAAGCTCATGAAGGAATCTGCGGCATACACTGCGGAGCACGAAGCTTGGCACAAAAAGCTCTCCGCGCAGGTTTTTATTGGCCGACAATATGGGCGGATAGCAGGCATAAAGTCAGAACGTGCGACAACTGTCAGAAAAACTCACCGATCATTAACATGCCTGCCGAACATCTCCATCAGTCAGTGGTAAGTTGGCCGTTCAACAGATGGGGAATAGACATTCTTGGCCCTTTCCCCACCGCTCCAAGACAGGTAAAATTTTTGGTAGTCGCAATAGATTACTTTTCTAAATGGATTGAGGCCCAGCCGCTTGCAAAGATCACCTCATCACAAATGATAAGCTTCGTATGGAAATATATAATTTGTAGATTCGGTATACCAGGCCATATCGTCACTGATAATGGTCGGCAATTTACTGACAACACTTTCAAGGAATTTTTGCAGAATCTAAAGATAAAGCAACATTTCTCTTCTGTCGAGCACCCGCAATCCAACGGACTAGCGGAAGCAGCAAATAAGGTCATCCTGCAAGCATTAAAGAAAAAACTCGGCGACGCAAAAGGCCTGTGGGCCGAACTTATCCCAGAAATTCTATGGGCGTACAATACAACAACACACTCAACGACCAAGGAAACCCCTTTCAGGTTGATCTACGGATCCGAAGCAATGATTCCGATGGAGGTGTCCCAAGGCTCCATGCGTACGATGGCCGAAGATCATGATAAAGCTCGGCAAGCAGAGCTCGACCTAATTGAAGAAATTAGGGAAACAGCAGCAATTCGACACCGAGCCTTGCAACAACAGGTCGGCCGCCGATATGCTCAGAAAGTGGTTCTAAGAGCATTCAACAGCGGAGATTCAGTACTTCGAAAGACTGAACAAGCTCGCCGACCTCCTTCTCACGGGAAACTCGCCGCAACTTGGGACGGCCCATATCGAATTTCCGAGGTAGTGGGCCGAGGGGCATATAAGTTGGAACAACTAGATGGCACTCAAATCTCCAACACATGGAACGTCAATTCTTTGAAACAATATTACAGTTAACAAATAAACAATATACCAGTACTCTTTTTCCCACTTTGAGAACTTTTTTTTCCCAAAAAGGGTTTTTTCCTCATTGGGGGTTTTAACGAGGCTGGTTCACCTGACACAAACTTGTACGGGTATCACTTTCAATAAAATTAATATATAATTATCATGCTACTCTTCAAAAGCAATATTCCTATGAAAGGGAATAATTATGAAACAGCAAAGTCGCATTATTATACGAATGCGCAACATTTTACAGTCAGCAAGCCACAAAACGGCAACATCAAAAAACTGATTAGGCAAACAACAAAACCTAATCAATCAGTTTATAATCAGACCACTACAGTTCACAAAAAATACATTCAGAAAACCCACAGAACCTCTCAAAAGGAATAAACTCCTAAAAACAGATTACTCGGCAAGATTATCATCTCCTTCCTCAGCAACTTCCTCGTCGTCCACGAGTTTACCATCTTGAATTACTTTACCCGGATCCATAAGACTGAAATCCCCGTCAGGCACAAGGAACTTCGCCTGATGAACAGCCCGCTCAAAGCCTTCAGCAAAGGCGTCCAAAATATCACCTTGCTTATTTTCTTCAAATTTTTTAATCCTGACAGACAATTCGGTGAGCCGATCATTTGCGCTCGAAAGATCATTCTCTTTCTCTTTTAACAATGCAGATATTCTTTCGTGACACTCCTTTTCAACCTTAAGTTCGGACTCAGCCTCAGACAATTTTTTCTTCAAATCCTTAGCACTTGCTTCACTGCTCACCAATTTTTCCTTTAACTTAGCAATATTGGAAGCCTCAGATAGTTCTTTCTTGTGCCTCTTTTCTTGGCTGCGGCCAATACTGGCCAACCGAAATCCTATGACCTGAAAGCATAAAACAATAATCATGATAGACAACAGAAAACATAAACAGAAATACACAAACCATCACCAAAAAGATGAGAAACAACGCACAGAAAGAAATGTTACCTGCAGGTACTAATCAATACCTAAGTCTCCAACCGCATCCACCCGACTCCTATCTACCTCCGATTGCACAATTTCATCCGATACAACGCTAAAGGGAAATTTCTTGCTCCATACCGAGGAATTTTCTTCCTCCTCCTCAAACGCATATAATTTCTCTAAATTCAAAATAGAATTCGACAAATCACCAAGTTGCATTTTCTCCTCTTCAACCCCACCCTCGTTTTCAATAACTGTATCCGACTTTCTTTTCTTAAATACAATACCCTTCTTCCTCGGTGGGGGCTGATCCACCTCAGCACCACCATCCGCCTTCTCGACATTTGATGAAGATCCCTCAAAATTCTTGCTTCTGAATCGAGATCTCAAACTGGAGGCAGTCACTCCAGGGAAGTTACCAGCTGTAACATTTAAAAAAAAACAGAGCAGAGTGAGCAAAAGCCTAAAACAGTTAACAAACGCTGTTAAAAGAAAATGACTTCCAATTTCTCTCACCAAAATACTCTAATACTACGGCTTTATTTTCCTCCCAGGGTAGCAGGTCAGATACAGATATTAGTCCACCCTTGTCAACCATCTCAATCAGAAACGAGATTATACACTCATTCCGACTATTGATAAGGTCGGGACCAAGAATATGCTGCGGATGGCAACACCAGTAAAGCGGAAATTTTTCTCCCAGATTTTCGTCAAGGTAAAATGGAAACTCTTCATTTACTGATTTAACTTTCAGAAACATTTCTTTGAAATCCTTGAAAGACGATTTATAAAGCTTGAAAATAGAAAATCCGGGGGTACTATTCAAGTTAATCCATAAACCCTTCCATACACCTTTAGCTTGGAACAAAGAAAAGAAAAGTTCTAAGTCTGGTTTAATTTCAAGAAAATCCATCAAAGCTTCAAAACATCTTATAAAAGCCCACCCATTCGGATGGATTTGGGAGGGGGCGCAGTTCAATTGTTTCATCACATTACATTCAAAAAGAGAAAACGGAAGTTTAACCCTTAGTTCCTCAATCATGCAACTATAGACATAAAAATATTCAAAGCTATCTTGCCTATGGAACACACGATCCGACTGGCTGCATGGCAGCAGCTCTATATGAAACCTAGCCCTCATTACCCTACCCATATTTATCCGCCTCACAGTATCAGCATCAGAAAATAATGAAGCCCGAATGTGAACATCCTTGTCAACCCAATCGTATTCCCCAGCACTTTCAATTGAGGGTAACACATTTTTCTTCTTTTCACTCATCTTTAACAAAAAAGAAAAGCTAAAATTATCAAGAAATAGAAGTAGATGAGAAAACTGCACTAACCTCTTCTACTCATTTTCAATAAAAAGCTTCTGCCCTCAAACGCAATGACAATAAAGAACTCAGGAGTTCAAACTCAAGCATCAATTTAATTAACCTTTCAGTTCCAAAATTAAATCCCATCCACACGTCCTAAGGTTACTTCAACGGTCCAAGATTAACGTTGGAAGTTGAACCGGACAAAACATTAAATCATCACAATAACCAATAAAGCAAAACCGCTACCAAAGAAAATAATAAATAAAAATACAATAAAAGGGGGGAAAAGAAACGACAGAAATCTGATACGCCACGTTGACCTTGGGGGTAAGTATACCGAGCTATAACTCGTTAAATCAATAGTAAGCTCAACCTGTCCTCTTCAGATCAGGCTAAGCTTGGGGGCTGTGATATGAACAGATAATCGGTTACGAGTTATAACTCGGCAACGTATCATTTACAGTAGTAACCAACCATTATGATCAGCATTTATATTTTTCTCGTAACGTCGGATACACGAATTAATGCTCGGACGTTACCTAAGAAACGGTCACTTACGACCGACCAGTTATAAGGTGGAAGACAAAGACCAAACAGGTATGCAATCTTTCACAGATAGAAGCTCATACTCATAAACCTCTCACTGACTTGAGCGTCGGAGTATCTTTGCAGGTACCCACAACCTCCGTTTTGATTGCCGTGCTTCGTGTCTCGATCACAAGGAGTTTCACCGACCTTTTTCGGGGAACGAGTTGTATCCCTGTGCCAACAGGTCAGAACAGATAGCATGCCTTGTGCGTCTATTAAGCACTTTACTTATAGTTTGTGGAATATACATCTCAAGAAAATTTAAATTTAAATTTGATGTCGATCTGATTCAAATATAGATCTAGCTGTTCTTTACATAAATTGACAAGCCCTGAGAAAGGTGTTATTAAGCCGACCATCGTACAGGACCTATGGAGTCAATCCATAACATACTCTTTGTATATGTATATATTTAGTGACAGCAATATTTGTAATCAAATCCTTTTTCCTTTTTCCTTTTTTTTTAATACTCACATGCTCCTGTTTATGGTCTTTATTATACAAAAATGCTAATTACCATCGGATTGTATCTGACAAAAAAGTCTCGACAAAAACATATTAGTATCAGATACTTTTTTATACAAACAAAATTGTTTTTTTTTTTGACAAAATATGTTTGCAATATAGTTGGACTTTTCTCACTCAAAATCAGAGGATAATGTGCGACAGAATTAAATTTTTATAAAACAAATGAAAATTAATATTGTTGGATAATTCGACCTAAAATTTGATGATAAATAAATGAAATATTATTTTAAAAAAATTAATATCTATTTAAATATAATGTATATTGATAATCCTGTAAGTAAAATTTATTTTTAATTCATTATTAAACAATCTAAAAATAAATAGTACTTTACATTAAAATAATAACTTAAAATGTCAATAACACAAATTAAAGTATATCAAAACTAGTAAATGTCAAATGATACACAAATCTTTTTTTTACTGAAAATAGAAGAACTTTCATTCCAAAGAAGTCAAGATATTAATCAAGGTCAGGTTCATAACATGAGTAGGAGCATCTTCCATCCACACTGTGTTTGAATTGGTAAGAGCATATTGTGCTAGTTCATGAGCTATTCTATTTCCCTATCTCTTCACATGATTAAAAAAATAATCTAAAATTACATATTAGATATAGAGCATCAACAATGAAGGAACCAAAACAAGAGTCATTTACCTTTCCTTGTTTGAGAGCATTCACCACCTGCATACTATCACTCTCCAAAATGATGTTTGTAAAGCAACCTTTCATATACATCTTCATTCTCCAATAAGCAGCATATGCTTCTGCCTCATGGGCCTCAAGGGAAAAAGGAATAGCCCAACAAGTTGTTGCCATGACTTGGCCCAAGTTATCTCTAATAACAATCCATACACTTCCATTATTAATATTAACAACTGCTGCATCTACATTAACTTTCAGTGTTGAGTTTGGTGGCTCCTCCCACTTCTACATAAGGAGAATTAGTCGATTCTGGCTCGTCCTCTTCTCTTCCGTAGTAGCTTGGGTGTTCCAAAATTCTTCAAAAAAGATCAAAGTTTTTTTTATTTCTTCCTCAATTGTTAGCACTTTCTTTTAAAAAATCATCGAATTTCTTGCTCGCCAGAGTTGGTTTAGTAAGGTACAAAACATGTCATGTTCTTTCTTTTGGAGCATACCCAAAATCTCTGTAATCCATCTTTTCAAATCAATTTCTCTACTTGTTCAGACCTTAAATTGAATGGTGATGCAAACCAGAAGCGCTTTGCAAATTCGCAGTGTTTGAAGAGGTGTTCTTCCGTCTCCTCTCCTACCCAACATCTCTCACAAACTGGTGGGTATTCAATTCATATGCACCTCAGGTTATTCATAGTTGGGAGGGATTTATGCAGAAGTCTCCACAAAAAATTCAATGTTCTTGGGGGGAGGGGGCGGGGGGCTTTGGTCTTCCAAATCTGTTTTCAGGTACTTTTCTTCCTCTGTTCTTCTGGCCAATTTGTTAATTGATTCCTGTTTTGCGCTTTAATTTCGTGGTATGCTAGCTTTACCCTGAACATCCCATCTTTTACCTTTTTCCAAATGAACTTATCTTTTTGATTTGATCTGGAAATTGGGATCTCTAGTATTTGTTTTACTTCAAAAGGTAGGAAGACTTGGTTTATCAGCTTTGTATTCCATTATTTTTCCTCTTCATTCATAAGCTCATGTACTTTAGTATTCTTATCTAGAAATGATGGGTTGAGGGACCAAACTTTGGAACTGTTCTATTTGGGTAGCCAAGGATCGTTCCAAACTTTAATCTCTTTACCATCACCGACCTTACAGAACCCACCCATTTCTAGAACACAGTTTGCTTGCCAGATACTTCTCCATGTGAAATTGGGAGTGAACCCCAAATCTACATTCAAAAAGATATTTTTCTCTGATGGTTCTTGTGGCTAGAGATTCTGATTTCCGAATGAGTCTCCACCCCTGTTTAGCTAGGAGAGCTGAATTAAAAGCCTCAATGTCTCGAAAGCCTAATCCACCACTCTATTTTGGTTTATAGAGTTTTTTCCACTTTACCTAATGTATCTTCCTTTTCCCATTCTTTAAGCCCTATTAAAATTTACTAATCATAGATTCGATGTGTTGACATAGGCTAGTTGGTAACCTAAACCCCATGATGTAAGTCGGAATTAATTGAGCCACCACTTTTATAAAACTTCCTTCCCGGCCTTTGATAGGAACTTTTCCTTCCACCCTTTGACCTTTTTCCACACCCTCAATTGGATGTACTCGAAGACTTGTTTCTTGGATTTTCTGACAAAATTAGGTAGCCCCAAGTACTTTGAATGCCTTTCTACAAGCTTTACTCCTAACCGTTATTGGATCACCCTTTGTCTGATAGTAGGTACATTTCGGCTAAAAGACAGCTCTGATTTTTTTATATTAATACGTTGTCCCGAGGCTTGTTGGTATTTGACCAGCACTTCCTTTGCTGCTTGGATGTCTTGGTCTATTGCTCTAGTGAAGAGTATACTATTATCTGCAAAGAAGCGATGGTTTATCTATGGCCTGGTTCTAGAGATTTTGATCTTGTGAATCATTTTTCTCTCTTGCACCTTCATGAGGTTGCCCGATAGCACATCGGCACAAATAATGAAGAGGTATGGAGAGATGGGGTCTCCTTATCTCAATCCTCTCGAGGGTTAGAAAGGTTTCGATGTGGTTTCATTCAGCAGCACTGAGAAGAATGTTTTGGTGACTTCCAGATTATTTGCACCCATCTATTTGGAAAACCCATAGAGATTAACACCTCTCTTAGGAAAATCCACTTGACTATATCGTACGCTTTCTCCATATCGAGCTTGAGTCCTACGTAACCTTTCTTCCCACTGTCTTCTTCTTCATGTAGTGAAAGATTTCGAAAGCAATCAGACCATTGTCTGTGATTAGTCTATCCGGGACAAAGGCGCTTTGATTTTCACCAATAATCTGCGGGAGGATGATCTTTAATCTATTAGCCATGGTTTTTGTT
Organism: Arachis stenosperma; assembly: GCF_014773155.1. Taxonomy (NCBI): domain Eukaryota; kingdom Viridiplantae; phylum Streptophyta; class Magnoliopsida; order Fabales; family Fabaceae; genus Arachis; species Arachis stenosperma. The sequence continues at coordinate 37,964,215 of NC_080385.1, read as the reverse complement.
ACCAATTTGAAGATGACATTGCACAAAGAGATGGGGCGGTACTCTTTAGTGTGTTTAACCTTTGTCACCTTGGGGATCATGCAGATATGGGTTTGGTTTATTTGCTTCAGGTCAGCTCCTTCATTGAAAATCTTTAGGACAGCATCAGTGACATCCTTGCCAACCTATTTCCACATTCTTTGGTAGAAGATGGCTGGTAGACCATCGGGTCCCGGCGCTTTTGTAGGGTGCATCTGCTGAAGTGCTTGATAGACTTCCTCGCTTGTGAAATCAGCATTAAGGATCTCAAATCTTTCATCATTTATCCTCCCTCTCACCACATCAATTGATTCTTTCACATCTATATATAGTTTCTTCCGATGTAAATAATTTCTCAAAAAAATTTCATTACCCTTTCAATTTGCTCTTCATCCTCGTACTTGATTCCCACACCATCTATGATTGAATCCACCCAATTCCTCTTTTTTCACTGGGATGATTTTTGGTGGAAGAACTTGGTATTGTTATCTTCATGGTTCAACCATGTAGCTCTTGATCTCTAGCTCCACCAGATTTCTTCGCCTTGCAGTAGGTTGTCTAGTTCGGCCTCTACCTCTTTAATCCTCCTCAGAGTCTCCCCGAATTGTGGACGTTTATTGAGATTGTCCAGCCTCTCTTGGTGCACCCTAATTCTCTTCAGGACGTCCCCAAATACTTCTTGTCCCCAGCTATCCAGCCTCTTGGTGCAGATTTTCAACTTCTCCTTTATGTCCCTCTACTATTTTTCCACGTTTCCTTCACTATGTGCTCACATTTTTCATTCGTCAACCATATTTCTTCAAATATAAAGTTTTTCCGTTTCTTTCTTCTCAACATTTCACTTCCCTTTAAGTCAAGAATTACGGGGCAATAGTTTGATTTATATCTAGTTAAATGTTGGACTGCTGACTTTGAAAAATTCTCCTTCTATTCTATGTTCACCATAACTCTGTCCAGACGTTCTTGAATATTATTTTCCCCCACCTAACCATTTGACCAGGTAAAAGAGTTACCAATGAAGCTGAAATCAAGAAGCTCACTAGTCTGGATAGCCCCTTGAAAGCCTCTGACTTGTGATAAAATAACTAGGGCTCCTCCTTGTTTCTCACTTTGGCTCATAACCTGGTTGAAGTCACCATTTATCACCGATCTTTGTATGGTTACATTTCTCTTATTCTTTGTTGTCATTTTATCAGTCTCCATATCTTTCGCTGGACTACCTTTCCTCTTTTGTGCTTTGTTTTCTGGATCTGAGTTCATTACTATGTTTTTCTCCACCTCTCTAGCTTGTTGCTTCCATTTTTTTCCATTATAAACTTTTCTCCTCCCCCTGAATTGGTGATGTCATTTGTCACATTGGAAAGTCTTGTTTTTTGCTCTTCTGTATTCCTTTTTTCTTCTTTTTCTCCATTCATCAGATGCTTTGTTCCATTTTCTGGTTCCTCATTTATCTCATTTTCTTCAGCTTCTTTCTTTTCCTCTTTGTTTCCTTTCGGTGGCACATCTGAAGGCTTCTGGAGGTCGTTCCTCCTTTTTGATATCTTTTCCCAGATTCCTTCTCGTTGAAAAGATGCCCAAGAGAGTTATTGTAGGGGCTTGGAATGAATCTTTTTCGATTTCAGACTCTTGAGATCCACAATCGACATACTCGCCAGTTTTTTCATTTGTTTTCCTTACTTTGTTTCCTATGTGCTCAGCTTTTAACCATGGACCTAGGAATTTCGAGTCATTCTTACCTTTTTCTTCATCATTTGCTGCTCTCTCGTAGGTGTTCTCATCGTGTCCTGCTTTTTCGCAGTAGTAGCAGAAAGTTAGTAGCTTCTCAACTTTGAAGGTAACCCACATGAGACCCTCCTTCTTACTGCCCACATTTGTTCCCTTTCATGAAGGTTGTGTTAGTCTTCATCTTGATAGTAACTTTGATGAACTTTTCTTGAACCTTTCCTACTTCATACAGCTCACATTCAGTTACCTCTCCCACATACGCAGTTATTTGAGCTTTGTTGTTTTGCAGTGCTCTAAGAGGTCCCAGATTTGCATTTTCATCTCTACTATGTCCAGTCCTTTGTCAGCATTTTTCTCCCTCCTTTGCCATCTTTTGACTATCAGCCAAGCATTTCTGAAGAGCCATGAGTTTTGTCTAAGAACTCTGTTCAGATCTGGTTCATGTTGGAAAAAAACTGGTATGTTTTTGGTTTTATCTCTGTTACACTGAAGCATCTTGGTCTCTTCCAAATGTTTGTCATCACTGTCTGGATCCACCCCAAGTTGATCTCTTTATTAGTCACAAGCCTTCCGATGATAGTGTTTTGACATTCCTGAACACTTTCTGAAATGTCCTCCTTGTTGTACAAACTAGGGGTTCTTCTTCATGTTCCTATTCGATTGGTTCAACGTGTTCTGTTTCACTTGCCATTTTGTTTTTCAGGACCACTATGCCGAAGATTTGCACACTTCACTAGATTATCTAGTGAGGATGGGTTCACGATGTAAAGACGAATGTAAATGCACTACTCTTCCCAAATCCTAGAAGTGCTTCCGAGTTATTGGGGAGAGAATATACCTTGATCTTTATCACTTAAATTGAATAATATTAAATAATAAAACAAAACTTAGACTATGGGTCTACATAGTCATATGCATAGCACTACCTGTCATCCTCTTCTTGCGAGGTTGACGGTACCAGTGGTGATAATGAACTCATGCCTACGGAACTGCGACCTGTGATATGTTGATAGTACACAATGATATTCTCCGTCATCTTGTAGATCTTGGCACAGATCGCTGAAATAACCCATTTATCCTCCTTAACCCTTGACTCGCGCTCATTGAAGCGAGGCAAACAAGATATAAATCCGGTTGATGAATTCATATTTTACGATATATTTTACATTAATTTGAATGAATTTCATCATATAAACCCACATTTATTCATCCAAATAGCATACTTTTGTGTTCTCTTCCTAAATTAAGCTTAATTGTGAAAACATGCTATTTTGTGCTTACTTTAATCAATTTTATCCCACTTTCATCCCATTTGATGCCTTGATAGTTTTGATGAGTGATTTCAGGTATAATAGGTTGGAATGGCATGATAAGAGTGGAAGAAAAGCATGGAATTGGGAGAAAAACTGAAGAAATCAAAGGAGAAGCACACACTGGCGTGTGCGTACGCACAACCTACTATGCGTATGCACAAGAACCACTCAGCCATGTGTGCGTGTGCACAACGTCCTGTACGTACGCACAAGAAGAAAATCAGCAATTGTGCGTACGCACAGCAAGTCCCAGCGCGTGACTCATTTATTGCAAATTGCTGGGGCAATTTTTGGGCCTCCAGAGCCCAATTTTAGACCTTCTGAGGCTGATTGAGTGCTATATCAAAGAGGGCCTCCTTCCATGTGAAGGAGGGAGCAATTAGGGTTAGTTTTTAATCATGTAGTTCATTTTCTAGAGAGATAAGTTCTCCCTTCTCTCTAGAACCTAGGGTTTTTAGTTTTATTTCCTTGTAATTTCTATTTTTAATTTTTGTTTTCATCTAGTTTCTTCTACCTTTCTTTGTTCTCTTGTCTTAATTTCCTTAGTTTATCTTGTTAATTTCTCATTTTAGTTACCTTTCATGGTTATGCACACTCTTGTTATTTTAATTTTCAATTAATGCAATTTATGATTTCATGTTAATTTTTGCTTCCTTGAATTGTTGTTATTATTTCATTTCTTTTGGTAGTTGTAGATTTTATTATTTCTTGTCATTTTATCATGCTTTCTTTTCATGCACGCCAAGTGTTTGATAAAATACTTGGCTTAGTTTTTACTTAGATTTTCTCCACTCTTGGCTTGAAATTGATGACTTTGGTGACCCTTGAGTCATTGATGTCCATTCTTGTTTGATACATTAGAGTAGTTAGTTGATTTGGTTTCCCTTGACTTTAAGTGACCCGTTAATAGTGTTGACTAGGACTTAGGGATTGGAATCAACTATGCCTATTTGACTTATCCTCGATGTAGGGTTGACTAAATAGGATTAACTCTTCATAATCATCATGTGTTTGTGATCAATGGCTAGCATAGGTAACCTTAGCTTTCAATTACTTGCCAAGAGGTTTTTTGCATTTTAATTTTCCTTTCCTTGCATTTTAGTTGCCTTTGAATTTAATTTCTTTGATGTTTAATTTCTTGCATGTTTAGTTTTCAAACTCTTGGTTGAGAATTGAGTGTTTGGATGAAATTGAGTTGTGGATGTCCACTCCGCATTGTGTGAGGATTGTTAATTGGTTTGGTTTCCCTTTACTCTAAGTGACCCACTAGTGTTGACTAGAGGACTTAGGGATTGGAATCAATTATGCCCTTTTGACTTATCCTCAATGTTAGGATAGACTAATTGGGATTAATTCACACACAATTACCATGGTTGTGGTCCACAACTAGGATAGTAATCCTTAATTACCCACTTCTTTCCAAGAGTCATTTTTTATCATTTAATTTCCATTTTCATTGCTTTTAATTGCTTTCTTTTGATTCCTTGCATGCTTGTTTTACTTTCTTCCTATTTACATTCATTGCCTCTCTTGCAATCATCCAAACCCCCATTTTCCTCCCATAGCCAATAATATGACACTTAATTGCAACTCCTAGGGAAGACGACCCGGGACTTTAAACTCCCGGTTTATTTTGTGTTTTGAATTTAACATTTGATTATGAGAGTTCTTTGTTGGTTTAGACTATGCTACCAACGAATTGATTCTTGTTTTTGATTGATTCTAGATCAACAAAAACTCTCTCATCAAATTTGGCGCCGTTGCCGGGGAGTTGCAATGGTGTATATTATTGGCTATTGTGCATATGTGACTATTGTGAATAGCTTATTTTTTGTTGATTGTGCATATGTTGCTTGCTCATTTTCGGACATTGTGAATATGTTAATATGTGAATATGTAAATAGTTTGTTTTTGATTGATTGCTTATTTTTGCTAGTCTTAGGAGTTCATTTTATTTGTTGTTATTACCTTTGGTTTTTATTTTCTTTTTATCCTATGAATTCTCACCCATTGCATTGTGAGCTTTGTTCCTATTGTGTTATAGGAATTGGGAATCTCAAATGCTTGTTACCTAAATGGAATGAAAGGAATTCACAACAAGATGTGGGTGCACAAGCTTTGGAATCTCAAAGAACTTGGAGAATACATGCTTGGGTGGATTTCAAAGAGCTTCTCAATAAAGTCCAACTTAAGGATTCTAAATAGAAGTGCTAGGTAGGAGACACCCTACCATGGTAACATCTTTCTTACCCGTTCTTTGTTTATAATTTTAGTTTATTGCATGTTTGCTTGTCTTAGTTAGCTTAGGATTAGTTTAATTTTTTTTAATAGATAGGTTAATCTTCTATATGGATCATGAATTTATGGGTTTTTGAATATTTTGGGGTTGAGCTTTCATTGAACTAAGGCTTGGTAACTTAGAATTTGAAGAAATTTTTTTTGGAAAACAGGGCATCTATGCATGCGCACCCAACTTCTATTTTATACGTTCTGTGCGTGCGCACCGACTTGTGCACACGCACACTAGTGGTTATCCCCTCTATTCACAACACCAACAAAGCTTGTGCGTGGGCACTCCCTTGTTTTTCCTGGACCTGTGCGAGCGCACACACTTGTGCGTCCGCATGCCAACTTACAACCTCTCTGTTGGGAGCGTTGGCACAGCCTGTGCGCGTGAACCCCTTCTCTTTTCACTTTTGTGCGTGCGCATGGACCTGTGTGCGCACGGACACATGACCCTGCCCCAAGTAAAAAAAAAAGAAAAAAAAGTGTTCTATGTGTGCCCACACACTTGTGCGTACACACACCTCTTGATCCCTTTTCTGTCCAGGCACACACCTTCCTTGTTTCACCTAGTGTGCACGCACACACATGCATGTGCGTACGGGTGTTCGCAGTGCGGCTTGGTTCAATTTTTGAGAGGAAAGTCATCCGATCCAATCGTTTAATTAAGCTGCGGTTCGATATGGTTCCGTTTTTTTATTGAGACCATCCGAACCAAACCAAACCAATTAAAATCGGTTTGGTTTGGTTCGGTTTTTTCGGTTTTTTTATGAACATTAGTTATCATTTTTTAATACATTGCAAGGGTTGACAATTTAGTTTCCAATAATTAAAAGCAATGAATTCAGTTTTTGGTTTTGCACTTTGACACTTGACAATCAAATCAGTTCTTAAGGCAGCATATTATAAAACTTATGTAACTAAATTTGACTATATTTTTGTGACTAGGGGTTTTATTAGCATTCATCTGAAAGCTTTGTTAAATTAAATGTTAAAGAGAGTGACATTGCTGTCTAACCAGTCACATTGTGCTATTGTATCCAACGATTTCAAACTCCAAGGATTCACCTCCAAGGAACATGCTCATGTAGATAGTTTCTGAGACAGATTAATCATCATGTATAATACAGAAAGCTTAACTTATGACGCAAATTGAAATAATCAGGAGAATGCAAAAAAGCAAGTTGGAATCAAAGTATCAAACTCAATTTCTATGATGATAGTAACGTATGCTGTATGTTATTCACATGATCATGCTGCAAATAAGAACATAACTTTTCTTTACACATTGAAAAGAATTTTCCTGAACACCTCTAGAGAGGGAAAAAAATAAAAGAAATAAAACGGAGAAAGCAAGCTATGTTTCTTCAATATATATATAAAATCTAGTGAGGAAACTTCAAAACTGAAAAGAAGAAAGATCTTGATCTGTAGTTAATATTTTATCTGCAACTAAACATAAAAAATAACTGATGGATGAACAAAGTAGTAGAAACACAACAAATTAAGATCATCAACAATTTTGTAAAAATAGCAGAAGTAGAACATGGAACAATAAGCAACCTCACTCAGAAAAATCAAGAAGCAAAAAAAAGGCAAGAGACTGAATCAGAAATAGAACCAAACTAAATCAGAAATACAATCAAACTTATTCTAAAAATTTTCATGTGGTGCACTAATTCCACAAATTCTTCCTCTTTCACTTTTCCTTTCTTGCATTAACATTGAATAAACAACAAATTCAGAATCAACCCTAAACAAGAATTACCATAAATCAAATAGAACAAAAAATTCAAAATTAAAAAACAAAATCAGAATCAACAACTCAGCCATAGAATCAAGAACAATCCAACCAAGTGTTCTCCCAAATTAGAATCAATAAGAATACTAAACCAGAATTAAAAAAATAAAATCAGAACAAAAAAAAAACTCTGAGGCCTAGGCTCCATTACAGAGGAGGATAGAGATGATGCGACAGAGGGAGATGCTCTGACGGAGGCGACGAGGCACTGAAGAACTGGAAAACAAATTAAAATGAAGAATAAATTAAAAAAATTAATAATAGCAATGAACCAAGAAAAAAATTAAAATAAAAAACACCAATCAATAATTAAGAAGAAAATTATAACAAAAATAGAAAAGGAAAAAATGGAAGATAGAGAATGAAAGCTCAAAAAGAAAATCAAGAATAAACCTGCGTGACGAACATCACGGCAGCTGGACTGCGCTGCGCTGTGCTACACGGAGGGTGACACGGGGCTATTGATACGTGGACGTCGACACAACGAGTCGGTGGCTGCTGGTGCGTGCTGCACTACTGCTGCTGTTTCACTGCGTGGAAGACGATGGAGAGAGAGTGGGTACAAGAAAGGGAGAGGGAGAAGGAGGGGATAAGGGGGAGAAAGGCTCCTTCGCGGCTGCTGCAGTCTGGACTCTGGAGGATGGCAGAGGAGAGTGGAAGACGAGGGATTGAGAGTTCAGAGTAGGGCAAGGAATGTATTGAGGGCTGCGGCGCTGAGGTGAAGGCGAATGAATGGGCTTCAGTGTTTTGGGTAGGCTCATTAGGGTTAGGGTAATTTAAATGTTTTAATTATATACCGGTTCGGTTTGGTTTGGTTCAGGTTTTCTCAACCAAAACCAAAAACCGAACCAAACCGAACAAAAAATTGCAAAAACATAATTTTTTGATTATTTCGTTTTTTGGTTATTTCGGTTTTTAGTTTTTTTGGTTCGGTTCATCGGTTTTATTCGGTTTGGATTGGTTTTGAACACCCCTACGCACAAGTGCTGTTTTGGACAAAATATTGTTTGCACTTTTCCTTAAGCCCTAACACACTTCCACCCCCTCCATCCCTTTCTTCTCTTGCTTTTCTCTTGCTTTTCTACTTGTTTTACTTAGTTTTCATTGCATCTCTTTTTCATTTTGGTAATTTTATTAAGTTTGCTTTAGTTATTTCTAATTGAATAACTTGCAAGTGTTTGATTAATTCTTGATTGGGTTGCTTCTTTCTTAAATTTTGGTTTATTTGTGATGGATATGTGCACTGAGCATTAAGTCTTTGTTTGATTGCCTAAATGCATTTTGAGTTTGATTCATATGTTGTAGCTACCATATGCATTAGACTATATCCTTGTTTGGCATCTTAATCATGAATTGTGCACTTTTACTTTAGTGAATTGAGTTGAACTACTTAGTCATCATGGTTTTTAAGTGAATATAATCACATAAAAAGGTATTTATTCCTTGTGCTTTGCATTTTTTTTAGTCAACTTGACTTGATTCTTATCAAGACTTGTCACTTTTTGTAACAAGTACCTTATACATGTGATTATTTCATTATTCCTAAGGATGAATAAATAGTCTCTTTTCATCATTGAATTGGTTATTGTTAATTGTGCCATTTTTTATTAATTTTGAGCTTTCACTTGCACAACTTCAATAACCAATATCAACTATAGTCAATTCACTTTAGTTGTGGTTACCTAGGGTTATTTGCGCATTTACTCTTGCTTATGCTTTACTTGCAACCTAGGCCATTTGGTTGAGAAACATGCTATTTCTTTTGCTTATGTGGTTATCATTTTTACCCGGCTAATGTGTTGTGTTCTAAACTGTGTGCATTTAGAATACACACATTGTCTTTTATCATACCACACTCATATGACTTTTTCCTCAATTCATGTTTGTTTATATAGCAACCCCAAGTCCCGGTGTCCACCAGCTGAAGGTAGAGCCTCTTAAAGTATATATTCACCCCCGGATTGAGTGGATGCACGGAGGACCATGCAACCTTTAAGTGTGGGGGAGGATCTGTAATTTTTGGGGCATAAATTTCCTTTTCTCAACACTTTGCACTATTTTTTATAGTTTTTAGTAGTTATGCTATTTTGTGAATATTTGTTTATTATTTTATTGCATTATACTTTGTTTGGTTTGCTTGTATATATCTTAGCTTGCTTATAGTTTACTTATAGTTATATTTGCATGTTACCTAGTAGAGTAAATAAGTTTGGTAAAACAACAAAGAATTTTCAAGAAATCTCTTTTTGGGTATTCCATTGATTGGATTTGAAAACTTATTTTTGAACTTGCTTGAAGCATCTTTTTATGGAACATAGAAAAGAGCTTGAACAAATACCAAGTGAGATTTGAGCCTTAATTGTGTGGTTACACATTTTCAACTACAATTTTTGTTCTTGTGGGATATACTCCTTTTATGATTGTGATCTTAGATTTGCTTTAGTCTATATGTCCTATGTTTGATGTTTTGAATCGCATTTAGTATGATTGAGGCCATTGTTGAAATTGAACTCACTAACCCATATGGCCAACCCTTGGCATCTACCATTGCTAACTACTTTTTGAGCCTTTAATTTCCCATTGTTCTCATTTTAAGCACATCATTCAACCTAAGTGAAAAACTAATTATGACCATGAATTGTATCTTTGATTAGCTTGGGTTGAGTGTATGTTATTCAAGTGTGGGGGAAATTTGTGAAAAATATTGGTAGAAAGTTACTTTGAGTATTCATTGGGAAAATTTGAAAAAATGGGTAAACACTCATGCATCATACTCTTAAAACATATGCATCTCTCTTATATGATAAAAGAAAAATTTTGATGTACATACTTTGTTTATAAAAAAATAAAAAGACAAAACACATGATAATGTAAATAAGAGATGCATATGTGGTTGAATTGGAAAGAAGCATGCATGAGTGAATATGAGAAAAGGGATAAATGGGTAGTTAGGTTGTTTTGTTATGTACATAGGATGACATAGGATTAGGTGGGGCACTTGAGCTAATCAAAGATCCAATCTATTAGCCCACTTAACCATATTAATCCTATCTTTACCCTAGCCCCATTACAACTCTCAAAAGCCCTCATGATATCTGTATTCATGCATCAAATATTAGTTGATTGTTAGATGACTTGCAAATCTTTGAGAAACATGATTAAAGGAGAATTGAGTGATTAGAGTGTAAACACTTCCGGTGAGGGGTCTATCGCTCAATTCTATGTTCTTGTTTCTTATATTGTATCTTCTTACAAGTTGCTTGTTAGTTTTTGAAAAATTCAAATCAAATCTTTGGACATTGGTCATACTGTTATATTTTCTTACCTTAGCACTAAGGATTTACTTTGGATTGATTGGAATTATTTTGTTTGTTTTAACCAAACTCCATAGGAATTATAGTATAGATATAGATAGAGAGCATTTAGTATAGTTTCTTGCATGTAGTTAGTTGCATTGAATAAATTGCTTATCCTTTGATCATTCTCCTTTGTATGTGTTTAGCATGAGGACATGCTATTATTTAAGTGTGGGAGAATTGATGAATCAATATTTTACGATATATTTTGGATTGATTTGAATGGATTTCATCATTTAAACCCACATTTATTCATCCAAATAGCATACTTTTGTATTCTCTCCCTAAATTGAGCTTAATTGTGAAAACGTGCTATTTTGTGCTTACTTTAATCAATTTTATCCCACTTTCATCCCATTTGATGCCTTGATAGTTTTGATGAGTGATTTCATGTGTAATAGGTTGGAATAACTTGATAAGAGTGGAAGAAAAGCATGGAATTGGGAGAAAACATAAAGAAATCAAAGGATAAGTAATAAACCACTATTTTATGGTTTATCTTGTGCTAATTTGAGTGGTTTTTATCAAGCCTTTGCACACTTATTCATACTAATTGCATGGTTTTATATTTTTCCTTCCTAACTTTGTGATATGATTGAGAACATGCTTCTTTGGTCTTATATTTGCTAATATTAATCCTCTCTTATTACTATTCGATGCCGTGATATGTGCGTTAAGTGATTTCAGAGTTTACAGGGCAGGAATGACTTGCAAGATAGAAAGGAAGCATGCAAAAGTGGAAGGAATACAAGAAACTGAAGGAATTGCTGAGCTGTCCAACCTAACCTCATCGCACTCAAACGGTCATAACTTGAGCTACAAAGGTCCAAATGAGGCGGTTCCAGTTGCGTTGGAAATCTAACATTTGGGGCTTCAAATTGATATATAATTTGCCATAGTTTCCGGAAGGATAGATGACGCGAACGCGTGCATCACGCGGACGCGTCGCATCTGCGAAAATCAGCGTATTTGAATTTGTAACCAGCAAATTCTGGGCTGTTTTTGACCCAGTTCTCGGCCCAGAAAACACAGATTAGAGGCTATAAAGTGGGGAAATACATCCAACAATTGACAATACAACTTTCATAATTCACTTTTCATAATTTTAGATGTAGTTTTTAGCGAGAGAGGTTCTCTCCTCTCTCTTAGGATTTAGGATTAGGATTCCTCTTAAAGGAATTAGGATTTCTTCTTCTCAATTTTCAGGTTCAATGTTCCTTTTACTTAATTTCTCAATTTGGTTTATGAACTCTTTATGTTTGGATTGATTTTCTTTTATTAATACAATTTGAGATATTTTAGATCTATGATTTTATTTAGCTTTTTACATTCTTAGCTTTGGTTGATTAATTGGAGACACTTGAGTTATCAAACTCAGCTGTTGATTGAAATTGGAATTAATGATTGATCTGGATCACTCTAAAGCTAGTCCTTCCATAAGGATTGACTAGGACTTGAGGATCAAGCTAATTAGTCCACTTGACCTTCCTTTGTTTAGTAAAGGCTGACCAAGCGAGATTAAAACCCAATTTCATCACACTTGATAAGGATAGTTAGGATAGGAATTCCAGTTCTCATACCTTGCCAAGAGTTTTCTTAATTATTAATTTATTTTTCTTGTCATCTAAATTACTTGTTCCTTATTTCAAAACCCCAAAATAAAATATATCTTTTTCCATAACCAATAATAAATCATACTTCCCTGCAATTCCTTGAGAAGACGACCCGAGGTTTGAATACTTCGGTTATTTATTTTTATTGGGTTTACTTAAGTGACAAACAAAACTTTTGTACGAAAGGATTCTCTATTGGTTTACAATGAAAGCTTGGGCCATGGATGGAACAATCAAAGATGGGAGGAGCCACGAGGATTTGATCAACCCCCTTGGCAACAACCACCTCCAAGGCACTATCAACAACCATTCTATGATGCGCACCAAGACAATGGTTATGGTGGACCCCCTTGTAATTACCAACAAGGCCCACCATATGATTATGAACTGCCTCCTCAACACAACTCTGAACCACTATACTCACAAGCCCCCTATTACCAAACACCATCACATGATTCTAACCTTTATCCACCATATCAACCATCCTATGAGCCATATGAGCCATACATAGATCCACCCCAATTCCAACCCAGTTACTCCCAAGGACCACCACGTCCATATCCATCAATCCAAGAGTCTTATGATCCTACTTATGATATCCGAGCAGAACAAGAGTCAAGGGATCGTCTCAAGAAAACAATGGATCAATTTCAAGCAACCCTGCGTCAACTGGACCGAGCGATAAACCGAACAGTACCCGAAGCTTTCATGGCTAAAGAATCTCAACTTGAGAACACGGAATTAAAATGTGCTGTGCAACAAGTGGAAAAGATGGAGAGTGATGAACCACCCTCTTATCATGAACCCTTCCTCCGAAGTAATGAACTCTCACATCCACCCCAATCTCCAATGGATGACATCCTTCGTGGTCTTCTTCAAGGGCAAGCAAAGATGAAAAGGGATGTACTAGAATTCGTGACTACCTTGATCGAGGTAGTAAATCATATAGCTCCCCAACATCTGAGTACTCAAAGTACTCCCATGGCTACATGTGGAGAATCAAAAGAAGAGCGCAGCATGAAGGAGACACTAGAAACTCCGGTGGACAATGAGAAACATGGCTTTGTATTAGAACAAGTGGAGGAAGCCATAACAGTTGCAGAGGAAGAAGTGGTTGAAGATTTAAGAGATGCTGAACCTCCATGGGAATCTATAATTGTCGAGTACCCCTCCAATGAGATTGAAATTGATGTCGACAAGGCCAATGCACAACCTCCATGGCATATTCCTTATGAAGACTTGGATGGGATAGATCAAGAAGTAAGTTCCCTTGGTGATGAGAATCATGCATCAAGTCCTCCTAGTAATAAATCTACATCCGCAAATGAACTCCCTGAATATGAAGACTCTTCTCTGATTGAGTCTGAGAATAATGTGGAAGCGAAAATCCTTAGAAAAGGGCGGACGGGAGTTGAGTACGCTTTGTCAAGAACATTGGAGACTTCTCCACCTAGGTTGTCGTCTACTCCTTCACTTGAGTGGGTAAAACTTATCTCAGTTCGTTTTCCGATCCCACTTGAGTACGGTATTCTTGAAACGGACAGCTGACTCAGGAAGCTTTGTGGCATTAAGCATAAGAAAAAAATGTTTAGTGGTTGGAGTTACAAATCCAGGCTCATCAAGGTAGATATTTCCAGAGTTAGATATAAGGACTCAACTGGTGATAATTTGTTAGATCCAAAAGAAGAGTTTGGTACTCCTTAAAGAATTCAAATTGCTTACCACCCAGATGGAACAATGATGATCAACTTGAAGACAGGTGTAGAAACAAGATTTGGGATCCAGGAATATATGAGGATCAATTTTGGGAGCTCAAAGCTTGTGAAGAACTCCATCAAAGCTTGAGAAATTTACTTGGTATTGATAGAGCTTATTGGAAGTCCAAGCATTGGTGGAAGTTTCAAGATGAGTTCAAGCACAAGCCTCCATGACAAGGAGCTCACCAAAATGTCCAACTTAAGGACAATAACTAAAAGTGCTAGGTGGGAGACAACCCACCATGGTATGATAGTTCCTTTTCAATTTTAATTTTATTTCGTTTTGTTTGTTTTAAAGTTTTGTTTTATTCAATTGAACCTGGAATTATTCATAACCTCCATATTAGCATTCCATTCTCCAAACTGCATTATATATATATATATATATATATATATATATATATATATATAAATGCACGCGACGCGTAAGCGTCGCTGACGCATCCGCGTCATAGATGCATAAGCGAAGAAAGGAAATTGAACATAAAGTCACGCGGGAGCGTGGCTGGAAGCGTGCCTTTGGCACCAATGCATCCACGTGGACGCGTCCCTTACGCATCCGCTTCATTTGCGAAAACAACTCTCCACGCGTGCGCGTCAGCCACGCGCACGTGTGACCAAAAAAATTGACGTCAATAGTGTTTAGTCAGAGAGTTGAGCTGCCCTTGAGCTGGAATTGCGCTGGAGGCATAAAGTGACCCACGCGTACGCGTCCTTGACGCGTGCGCGTCCTATTGCTTCCAAGACCACCCACGCGTACGCGTGGGCGACGCTTACGCGTCCCATGGCTAGTTCAGTTTTTACGCGTCTGTGTGATGCACGCGTACGCGTCGCGGCCCGTTTCTACATTCTTACTTCTTTCTTCTCTCCTTTCTACTTCTTTCTTCCTTCTTTCTTACTTTCTTCTTCTTCATTCCTTTAACCTCTCACCCTTCTTCACTTTTATTTTATTTTATTTAATTAATCTGCATACTTTCATTCATTGCATTTTAATTTTTTTCGTTGGTGTTAAATTTTCTTATTTAACTGTTGCATCTTCTCTTGAATTATTTTTGGTGCTTAGTGACTTGTTTTCCACTGTTGGGTAATATTATTTAAGTCAATGCTCATCTTTTATGATACTGGTATTTCTTTTGTATTGATATGCACTTATACTATCTTGCATTACCCGCACTCTCTTTCCCATTGTTGCAATTCTTGCACTATTGATATGTCGTATGCTTCTATCGTTTTCTCACTACATGTTGTAGCTACCATGTAATTGAGACCCTTACTATCTGGCATTAACACCCATATTTTATTTGTTTTCTATCTTTATTTTTGGGTTACTTTTCTTCTTCTTCTCTTCTTTCAGGCTGGCCACCGAAGAAGGAAAAAGAGGAAAAGCTTCTTAATAGAGAGACAAACAAGTCCATCTACACAATCCTTGGAGAAAAGCATCAGTTGGAGCATCCCGTCCACTTGTACATCTTAGCATGCACCGAGGACGGTGCAACCTTTAAGTGTGGAGAGGCCGATACCGATCTCCGTGGGTTAGTACCTTCCTATCTCAACACCAATGTTTAAATTTTCTTTGTTAAATTAGTTGTTGCATTTGCATGTTTGTTTGATTTTGTGCATATTTTACCACTTGGTTGAAGTAATATTTTCTTTTTCAAGAAACCTTTTATAGCATTTCACTAATTTGAATTAAAATTTTTGAGAAACTTGTTTGAAGAAATATTATTTTGGAATGTGGTTTAGAGCTCGAACACACAAAACCCGTGAGATTTTGAGCCTATTTGATTGGTTGTATTTTATCAACCAATATTTTATTTTTGGTGTGTGTTTTTCTCTCTAAAATTATGATCTTTGTCTTGCTTAATTATATATTTCCATTGTTTGATGTATGCATGTACTTATATGATTGAGACCTTGTTTCACTAAGCTTACATACCCATATGGCCTTAACCTTTCAGTATCCTTTGCAAACCAATTTGAGCCTATTTTATCCCTTTTATTCTTTACTTTAGCACATCATTAACTCTAAGCGGAAAACAATAATGTCCTTAATTTGAATTCTTGGTTAGCTTAGACTAGTGAGAGTGCTTATGATTTAAGTGTGGGAAAATTGGGTTTGGAAACATTTGGTTTGAGAATTGAGTATGTTAGACTTTGTGTGAAAATGTGAAAAAGGTTAAGAACATGTTTATGCATTCAATACCTTAATAATATGCATTGAAAAAGAAAAAAAATAGATTAAGAAAAGAAAAATAAAAAAGAGAAAAAGAAAAAGAAAAGAAAAAGAGAAAAAAATTAAAAATAAAAATAAAAATAAAAAGGGGATAAAATGCCCCAAATTAAGTAATAATATCAATGCATATGAGTTGTACCTAAATTTGGGATGCATGAATGTGTGGTAAACACAGTTAATGGGTAGTTATTGATTTTATGTATGATTATATGGATTGTCCAAAGTTAGGTGGAAAGTTTAAGTTAATTAAGGATTCAGATTTTAGTCCACTTGGCCAAATACAATCCTACCTTTACCTTGACCCCATTACAACCCTTAAAAGACCTCTTGATTTGTGTATCTGTGCATTAAATTTTTGTTGATTGTTAGATGAAGAGTAAGCCATAGAAAGCAAGATTAGTAGAGAATTGAGAGAATCAAATCTCAAACACCTAAGCGATTAGAGTATGTACACTTCCAGTGAGGGTTCGATGCTCGATTCCTTGTTCCCTGCTTTCATGAGCTATTTTCTTCTTGCAAGTTATATGTACTTTATTTTGTGATTTGAATTAGTGAAATCGAGTTCATATTTGTTCTTGAAATATTTATTTACTTTTCACCAAGTAGGTAGAATCATTTTTGCATATAGTTGCATTCATATAGATAGGTTGCATTTCATGCATTCTACTATTCTCCTTCACTCTTTTAGTTCTCTTGAGCTTAGCATGAGGACATGCTAATGTTTAAGTGTGGAAAGATTGATAAACCACTATTTTATGGTTTATCTTGTGCTAATTTGAGTGGTTTTTATCAAGCATTTGCACACTTATTCATACTAATTGAATGGTTTTATATTTTTCCTTCCTAACTTTGTGATATGATTGAGAACATGCTTATTTGGTCTTATATTTGCTAATATTAATCCTCTCTTATTACTATTCGATGTCGTGATATGTGCGTTAAGTGATTTCAGAGTTTACGGGGCAGGAATGGCTTGGAGGATGGAAAGGAAACATGCAAAAGTGGAAGGAATACAAGAAACTGAAGGAATTGCTGAGCTGTCCAGCCTGACCTCTTTGCACTCAAACGGTAATAACTTGAGCTACAGAGATCCAAATGAGACGATTTTAGTTGCGTTGGAAAGCTAACATCCGGGGCTTTGAATTGATATATAAATTTCCATATTTTCTCAGAGGATAGACGATGCGAACGCGTGCATCACGCGGACGCGTCATATTTACGAAAATCAGCGTATTTGAATTTGTAACCAGCGAATTCTGGGCTGTTTTTTACCCAGTTTTCGGCCCAAAAAACACAGATTAGAGGCTATAAAGTGAAGGAATACATCCAACAATTGACAATACAACTTTCATAATTCACTTTTTATAATTTTAGATGTAGTTTTTAGAGAGAGAGGTTCTCTCCTCTCTCTTAGGATTTAGGATTAGGATTCCTCTTAAAGGAATTAGGATTTCTTCTTCTCAATTTTCAGGTTCAATGTTCCTTTTACTTAATTTCTCAATTTGGTTTATAAACTCTTTATGTTTGGATTGATTTTCTTTTATTAATACAATTTGAGATATTTTAGATCTATGATTTTATTTAGCTTTTTACATTCTTAGCTTTGGTTGATTAATTGGAGACACTTGAGTTATCAAACTCAGCTGTTGATTGAAATTGGAATTACTGATTGATCTGGATCACTCTAAAGCTAGTCCTTCCATAAGGATTGACTAGGACTTGAGGATCAAGCTAATTAGTCCACTTGACCTTCCTTTGTTTAGTAAAGGCTGACCAAGCGAGATTAAAACCCAATTTCATCACACTTGATAAGGATAGTTAGGATAGGAATTCTAGTTCTCATACCTTGCCAAGAGTTTTCTTAATTATTAATTTATTTTTCTTGTCATCTAAATTACTTGTTCCTTATTTCAAAAATCCAAAATAAAATATATCTTTTTCCATAACCAATAATAAATCATACTTCCTTGCAATTCTTTGAGAAGACGACCCGAGGTTTGAATATTTCGGTTATTTATTTTTATTGGGTTTGCTTAAGTGACAAACAAAACTTTTGTACGAAAGGATTCTCTGTTGGTTTAGAAGCTATACTTACAACGCGATTATATTCTTGTGAATTTCTTTACCGATAGAAATCCGATCGTCAAGAAGCACACACTGGCGTGTGCATATGCACAACCTACTATGCGTACGCACAAGAACCACTCAGTCATGTGTGCGTGCGCACAACGTCCTGTGCGTACGCACAAGAAGAAAATCAGAAAGTGTGCGTACGCACAGCAAGTCCCAGCGTGTGACTCATTTATTGCAAATCGCTGGGGGTGATTTTTGGGCCTCCAGAGCCCGGTTTCATACCTTCTGAGGCTGATTGAGTGCTATATCAAAGAGAACCTCCTTCCATTTGAAGGGGGGAGCAATTAGGGTTAGTTTTTAATCATGTAGTCCATTTTCTAGAGAGAGAAGCTCCCCCTTCTCTCTAAAACCTAGGATTTTTAGTTTTATTTCCTTGTAATTTCTACTTTTAATTCTTGTTTTCATCTAGTTTCTTCTACCTTTCTTTGTTCTCTTGTCTTAATTTCCTTAATTTATCTTGTTAATTTCTCATTTTAGTTACTTTTTATGTTTATGCACACTCTTGTTATTTTAATTTTCAATTAATGCAATTTATGTTTTCATGTTAATTTTTGCTTCCTTTAATTGTTGTTATTATTTTCTTACTTTTGGTAGTTGTAGATTTTATTATTTCTTGTCATTTTATCATGCTTTCTTTTCATGCACACCAAGTGTTTGATAAAATGCTTGGCTTAGTTTTTACTTAGTTTTTCTCCACTCTTGGCTTGGAATTGATGACTTTGGTGACTCTTGAGTCATTAATGTCCATTCTTGTTTGATACATTAGAGTAGTTAGTTGATTTGGTTTCCCTTTACTCTAAGTGACCCATTAATTGTGTTGACTAGGACTTAAGGATTGGAATCAACTATGCCTATTTGACTTATCCTCGATGTAAGGTTGACTAAGTAGGATTAACTCTTCATAATCATCATGTGTTTGTGGTGAATGGCTAGAATAGGTAACCTTAGCTCTCAATTACTTGCCAAGAGGTTTCTTGCATTTCAATTTTCCTTTCCTTCCTTGCATTTTAGTTGCCTTTGAATTTAATTGCTTTGATGTTTAATTTCTTGCATGTTTAGTTTTTCACACTCTTGGTTGAGAAATTGGGTGTTTGAGTGAAATTAAGTTGTGGATGTCATTCCGCATTATGTGAGGATTGTTAATTGGCTTGGTTTCCCTTGACTCTAAGTGAACCACTAGTGTTGACTAGAGGACTTAGGGATTGGAATCAATTATGCCATTTTGACTTATCATCGATGTTAGGATAGACTAATTGGGATTAATTCACACACAATTACCATGTTTGTGGTCCACAACTAGGATAGGAATCATTAATTACCCACTTCTTGTCAAGAGTCATTTTTTATCATTTAATTTCCATTTTCATTGCTTTTAATTGCTTTCTTTTGATTCCTTGCATGCTTGTTTTACTTTCTTCCTATTTACATTCCTTGCCTCTCTTGCAATCATCCAAACCCTCATTTTTCTCTCATAGCCAATAATATAACACTTAATTGCAACTTTTAGGAAAGACGACCCGAAACTTTAAACTTCTGGTTTATTTTATATTTTGAATTTAACATTTGATTATGAGAGTTTCTTGTTGATTTAGACTATGCTACCAACGAATTGATTCTTGTTTTTGATTGATTCTAAATCAACAAAAACTCTCTCATCACCTGTCCTCAACTTCTTGCAAGTGGTGACCTTAATCATCCAAGATCTACGTGAGATTATGAATTTTGCTCATGTAACTTTTTAAAGAATCTCTTAAAACGACAGAGATGCACTTTTAGTTGTGGAGGATGCCGCTAAAGTATCGAATCAAAGATTGGTGGCAAATAAGGATCCTTTCTCGTAAAACGTAGTTTTTGTATAGCTCTCCAAGTCCAAGACTTTCCAACCAAACCACATTAGGATCTATTTGCACAATTATTCGATCCATTACCTTTCTCATCATTTTATTGGGATTATTGGGTTATAGTCTCCAGTTTTATGTATATTACTTTTGTTAGCATTTTAATCTTTCAAGTATATTTTAATGGTTTACTCTTAAATTTGTTGTACAACGATAACAACAAAACTTTATCTAACTTCGTGGATTGACTCCATAAATTAAATAATGGCATTATGCTTAGTCATGTATCATATCTCCATAAAGGTCATTTGCACTTAAGTTTCTCTTGATTATTTCATTTAGAATCTTTTTAGGTATTTAACAATTGGTCTATTTTCTTGATCAATCCTCTTTCCCCACATGTACAAACTACCTAAATTGAAATATCATATATATTCTACTAAGTGTCACTTCAATTTTCTCTATCGTATCTTTATTCCTTTTTCTATGTATTTGTGATGTAACAATAACGCAAAATTTAACTTTAAATTTTTATAATATTTTTGGGGTAATCAGAAAAAAGTATTATATTTCTTATTTTTTTTATTACATAAAACACAAAAACACTCCTATTTTTTACCAACCCGATATACATCCTCATTAAATTTGAATACTCTAAATGTGCAAGCGTTTTTGGTAATTAAGTTTATGCAAGTACATAAACTCATCAAAAGCTATTTACACAACGTATGTGTGAATTATGCATTTTTTTTTATCTTTGTTCATCTTTTTTGTCTATTACCTCCTCCTCTTCTTTGTTCTTCTTTTATGCTATTGTTGCTAATTTTTTCATTTTTTTTCTTCTTCTCGTCCTCCTGATGTTTTGCAACATTTTCTATTTTTTATTTTATTTAATTTTTTTATATTCTTAAGAGCGTAAACCAAATAGAAGAATGAAAAGGTAAAACAAAAAGAAGAATATAAAAAAAGAAAAGAAGGAGGAATTTGAAAAAAATATAAAACAAAACACGTAAACAATAGGTTAAAACAAAAGTTAATTTAAATTTTAAAATTTAAATTTTAAATTAATTAGGTTTATTCATGTTTAGTGGGTTCGAGATGTAGCCCATTGTTCACAATTTTCGTTATCTACTTAGCGGGATTGAAATTTTAGTTACAAGACATAGAAATTATTTTGAATAGTGCATAGTTTTTTGTCGAATAATAATAATGAAAAAAATACATAAGTTTTCGTTAAAAACGTAAAAATTTTCATTAAATAACACAGAAATTAAAGTTGTATAACAAAAAAAAAATTTTGAATTATGCAGATTTTTTAATTGAATTACAAAAAAATATAAATTTTAGTTAAAAAACATAAAAATTTTAATTACATATGGTACAAATTCTCTTGGATTGTGCAGATTTTTTTATCTTATTCTTATTCTTCATCTTCCTCCTCTTTTTCTTTTCTCAACACAGTTTGTGTTTTTCTTCAATAAATTTTCATGTTTACTTTTTTTTTTCTTCTAAATATTGTATTTGCCTTAAAAAATGCATTTACCATCATAAAATTTCTTTATTTTGTATAAAAAGACTATTTTTTATTCTTTATTTTTTATTCTTCTTCTTTATATAATTTTTAGAAATTCATAAACACAAATAAACAAATAAGAAATGAAGCGGGAAAACGTAGAAGAATGAAAAAGTAAAAAATTTAGAGCCAGTTAGTTATTATCCAACTTGGTTAAACTTGTTATAAAAAACACTTGTCATAATTTATTCATTTATATTGAATACATAAAATCTGGACCACCGTATATCTTTCACCGTGAATAACAGTAATAAAAATTCGAGCAGGAAAATGATGTCTAACAAAAATAATGTGTAGGCAGAATGCAATTGTAAATCAAGGAAACACTGTTGAGGCAATTAAATAGGAGAAAAAAATTTGGTGGCGAAAATGACCAACTAGATATAAGATTCTAATACACAACAGGGGAAGCACAATACTTTTTGGCTTCCCGAACAAAACAAGAAATTCATAAAAAATAATAACGAAACGAGGGCCAATATGACGACGAATAATTTAACATCAGCGAAAACATCAAAGCTTCGTCGTCAAAAAAAGCTTACAGGTCACAAGGGATTTGGTAAAACCAAGACTTCATCGTTTCCTTGTAACTATAATAAAGGACAAACAAATAATATTTAGCATATTACAAAGGAAAAACCACAAGACTGAACATCAATTGTATGATGATGATCAATTGGCAGAATGAAGTGCTATCAATTGGCAAAAATATCATGCCACAACCCATCTGACACCATGTGATATGTAAACCGGCCACTGCGAAAACCAAGGCTCGGTCCAGCAACCCTCTATTTACCAAGGATGGACCTTAAAGGACGCACACAAGGAAAGCATTAACTTGACCCCAATTGTCGTCCTGTGGTACTGGACGTCTTTAAACCAGCTGAAACTCCTGCAGTTGACAAACTTCTGAATAATGTCTTGAATATTAAAGAAAACGCAAGCCATAAAGAAATCACCAAAATTATCTACTGAAAATCCAAGGATTTACAGATAAGAATAGGGAGAAGAGTGCCATAATGTTACCCAAGAAAAAAACACGAATATCTTCTAACTAAAAGTTGAATCCACCGGGTGGCACAGCAGGACCATCAGAGCCACCAAAGTTGAACCCTGATTGGGAACCATCCCCTGGAGGCATCGTCTCGTCATCTTCCTCCAACCAGTATGTTTCAAGAATCTTCACTGCCTTTTCATAAATCTCTGTGTTATCATGACTCTGGAGGTTCTCAATTTTCTCCAAACCCTCCGCATCGTCAATCATTTGGGCATATAGATTCACATCACCGGTATTGCCCATATTTTTATCAGCTTCTCCCACCTTCAAGATGTTTTCAAGTCCTTCCAAACAAACTGTCACAATTCTAGGATCAGGACAGATGAGAAGGTCGCACAAGGGCTTGATACACCCTTGGCTTACCAGGTACCTGTCAACCAAGGAAACTAATCATAACATGATACTAAAACTATCATAACAAGACTGTAACATCCAGGGGATGTTATGATCAAAAGCTACTCTCCATACTTGATTTGTTCGTGAGATCCACCAGATGTAGCATTTGATATAGCCCAAGCAGCCTCTTTCTTGATGTCAAACTCAGCATTTTGAAGCAGGCTGACCAAAGGACCAATTATATTAGACTCAATTACAGCCTGTAATTGAAAAATACAAGAACATATAGTTCATAATTAGAAGAGGATATTATGAATCTTAATTATTAGAACAAGCAAGTGCAACGAAATAAAGAGAGGGGAGCATGCTATACCTGAATCTGCTGTTTATTACCAGCTGTGATGTTTGATATGGTCCAACAAGCTTCCTTCTTGATGCTTTTTTTATAAGTATTAGATAACAGATTAAGAAGGCAAGGAAGAGCTTGATGGTTGATGATAATCTATGGAGAAAAGAATCACATTAAAAAAATCCCGAATAAGTACAAGAACATTTAATTACTGTAACACCAAGTTTAATTAAGCGATTATCATCAGATACAAAATTTGTAGTAGCTTGTGGTCCAAGTTAAGAGTTCGTTGAGAAAGGGCAAAGGTAGTTAGTCTTTTCAGTTAGGTAGTTACTTAGCTATGGTTTAATACAATATAACTATAAATACATGAAGAAATTATGTAAACATTAAGTAAGATCACTAAATGAATCAAATTCAGATTAACACAAGATTTCTCTCTTCTTCCTTCATCACAATTCATTTCTTTCAAGATCCTTAACCAAGAATCAGATTTCTGTTAGCATAATTGCTTACTGAGTTCTTGGTACAGTTACAAACTCTTTCAAGTAATGTGGAATAACAGAGGAAGGGGAAACAAGGACATCACAATCAATTTATAAATGTATGTTCTGTCTATGTCCCTCAATGCAGAAAAGTATAGTGAGGTACTGATCATAACGAAAGAACCGTGACATGTTCTGGAACCTAATACCTGAGTTTGCATATCATCTCCAGTGACAATATTTCCAACTGTTCGAAGAGCAGGAATTAGAACTGAAGGGGATGGGTGCCTGGACAAGAACAAAAAGTAAAAGAAAAGTTAGAATTGACAACAAATGAGACTGGGTCACTAGGACACAAGCATATATATAACTACACAGCCATATGTTTAGTACTCACATTAAAAGCTCAACTAGCCGGGGACAGACACCAGCTTCAATTACAGCTTGAATTTTATCATTTGTACCATCAGAAAGATATGAAAGTGCCCAACACGCATCGGTCAAGACTTCTTCATCATTTGAATGGATAAGACTAGCAAGGGCAGGAAGTGCAGGTTTAACCTGTTTAAAAGGAAAGTGAAATGTACGGAAAAGAAATCAAACATAATTACATAAGTAACTTAGTTAAGTAGAAGTTAGAAATGTTGAAAAATAAAAAGTGGTTAAACCAATGATATTAAGACATTTACATACAAGTGCAACGAAATTACATATTAAATGATCTGTAAGGGCCACTCATAAAGAAGAATGCTGCCACATACATATAAACATTACGACGGAAATGCATGAATTGATGTCTAGAGAACAGAGAAAAAGCAGAGCGAAACTGCTCATCAGACCGCAAAACCAACTATAACAAGGTAATGAAGTATTTTAAAAAAATATGAGAACACTCTAATCAATAGGGTACATATATGTACATCTAGATCTCATTGTGATAAAGGACTGTACTACAATATTTAAAAAGGAAAGAGAAGATATGTTGCTACTTTTGGTTTCGATGGGGAAGAGAGATAAGAGAAGGGTTTAAAGTATATATAATGAAATGGACTAAGATTTACACTTCAAGACCTCCATTTCTCTCCGAAACAAAAGCTTGCAAACAAACCTAAGGACCAGACAATCAATTTTCAAAGACTGATTATTCAGAGAGATTAAGGCATTAAATAAACTCTTTTTCACCTGATCAAAAGGAGGCTGTGGCTTTCCCCTGCAAAAGTTTGAAAGTGTCCAGGTAGCATTCCTAAGCATGGAAAGTTTGGCATGTTCATTCAATTGCGCCAACAGAGGAAGCAGAGCACCATGACTGAGTACAAGATCACGGCATCGGGGAGAATCCCCAGCAACATTTCCTAATGCCCACACTGCCTGGAAACCATAAACAAGTGGTTAAATCAAAACTTTTAACTAAAGATACCATGAACACTTAGATACATTGCATCGCATTGTCTGCTACATATTAATAATAAATAATAACACTCAGCATTAAGAACCCTCCACTTTCTTTGTATGCATGAGCAAATACATAGCACCATTATACCTGCCACAATTATCTCATCAAAATCCAGAGGGGAAGATGAACAACTGTATTTCATAATCATGATCCATATTTTTAATTTCACAAACTTAACAAAAACAACAATTATACACAAACAATGCATGTATATGTTCCCCAACACTTAACGGATGCAACAGCACAAAAAAGGTACCTGTTCACGGACATCGTCACTGGGTGAAGCAAGGAGCCTTACAAAAATGGGGACAGCCCCATGATCAATTACCACCTTGGTGTTTTCAGATGTTCCAGAAGCTATATTTGTCAAAGCCCAAGCTGCCTCGAACTAACAACATGCAATGAGCATAGTCAATGAAATATAGTAGAAGCTAGAAAGCATGTACATAACGACTGGCCATTTGTTTCTACAGGTCCACATTAGACCTTGTTCGACACACTAATAACACATTTCATAATTCACATGTACATTTGGGGGAAAAATTATCTGAGAAAAGAAATGACATGCAAATTTTTAGTTTATTCAGATTTTAAAATAACTTTTAATATTGAAATTTAAAACATGAATCATCTTATTTAAATTTTTTCAAACTTTTAATTACATACACCATCTATGAATATTGTAATTTTCAAACTTTAAAGTGTTCCAAGTGTTCTGCATCCATATACTACCTACCTATACTTTCAAGTTAAAAGACTAATCAAAGAAAACAAGGCAGACAACAAACCTGCAACTGGGGGAAATCATCCCTCGAAAGAAATTCAACAAAGCGAGAAACGACACCAGCCTGTATAACCTCCTCAATCGGCGGACAGCGCTCTGGAACACAAAATGCATCCATCTAAGTGAACTAAACAAAACGACAAGAAATAAATGAGGTAGTAGTATAAACTATAAAGACCAAACATCTAACCAATCGAAAGCAACTTCCGGAACTGAGTAGTTGCTTCCAGCTGAAGGCTATTATCATCAGAATAAACACCTGCAACCATCGTAGGTAGGTGTTCCAACTGCACCACCATAAACTTTCAGTGTAAGCAAATTAACACAATCAACGCACTGCCATCAACATTCTTAATAAAACTACTGAAGTCTACTCGGTAAACATAAAATCAGAAGATCAATTCAGCAATTCAAGTATCATTTGTGAACAGGTCAACCGAGCACGCATCTAAGTAAACTAACGATATCCATTTTCGAGGGATAAAATACGGAGAAAAATGATTATCATTATGAGCAGGAAAAAAGAGAGTACAGATTGTGGAAAATTTAAGAATTGACCTTCTTCTCTAGCACAGTGGATTGTGCCGAAGCGGGAATCTGCTGTGCTTGGAGACCCTCGCGCCGCTTCTTCTGTAAGCTCTCTTCCCTTCGGTTCTTCCTGATCTCCACCATGGTGTCTTCTCGCCGCCGGCGACCCTCCTCGGCGTCGACAGCCACCTTGTAGCGGCTACGGCGGACATCGGTCCTTGAGTTTCCGGTTGGGCGATACGACATCGTTTGGGAACAATCAAGAGAAGAGTGAACTGATGAGTAGGGTTTCTTGGAGAGTAGATAAATAGAATCGAAGAGATTTTGGGTTTAAGCCTTAAGCTATTGAAAAATAGGGTTTTCGCTACTGAAGAAATGGCAAGAAGCGGGGGCAGACTGTGTTTTGGAAACCAGGAAAAAGTACAACTCAAGTCAGGAACTCAGGATGCAATTTGTTATTTGTAATGGAAATTTATTTAGTAGTGGAGCACTTTTTTAATTTTGTTGTGATAGGATTTGTGTATAGCGTGGTTATTGGAGTGCGAGGAGAATCACCAGGTTTGTGATGGCTGCGTGGAACAAATCGGACGGTCGGATTACACAAATTAAAAAGTACACAAATCTAACCGTCTCATTTGTATATTATAAGTTATGCATCTTTCATGCACCGTTTTTTAACCTTAGATTTTGACTCTTCTAGTTTTGTATCTCAACAACATATTTGATATTTCCTCAACCATTTCTTTTATTCTCACTCGTGCCTCACTCTCCGTACCACTTCCAATCTCACCTTTCTTTTTCTCTTCTTTCATTATTGCTGTCGAAATTCAAGAGGAAGAAAAAATTGCCACAATCAAAATTTTAACAATGCTAAAGAGATATAAAATAAAAAAAATTAATCGTTCAGAACTTTATATTATTAATTATCTTGATTATCTTTGTACCATACCTCCATAATCTCGGACAAAATTGAACAATATTTCGGCATAACGGCTATATTCCAACACATCACTCCCCGCAAATCTCAAACTCAGAACGTCCCACTCAATCTCAGACTCAAATCACTATGATCTCGGACCTTATCGATAAAAAATCTTGGAAACTAACCGACCACAAAGCAAACAGACTAGGTTATAAAGCCAGGCCTAGGATTTGAATAAAAAACACACAACATACTTCGAATCACACCTGCTATCACTTATATCCTTTATTTAGTTTATTCTTCCACTGAATTGGACGTCGGATTCCTTTTTGCAGGTACCACGCTCGGGTCCAAGTTCACGAGGATACAACCTACCCAACCAAGGTCGCCGAGCTCACCTCGATCAACAAGGAACCGACGTATAGCTCGACAGCAGTATCCTTGCAAGAACATTTAGCGCCCACTGTAGGGCCCGAAAAGTTTAATTTCGTCCATAATTATTTTAATCCTTATAATCCATCTGGGTCCATTTTGCATCC
This sequence comes from Arachis stenosperma, assembly GCF_014773155.1. Taxonomy (NCBI): domain Eukaryota; kingdom Viridiplantae; phylum Streptophyta; class Magnoliopsida; order Fabales; family Fabaceae; genus Arachis; species Arachis stenosperma. Next base: position 37,936,119 of record NC_080385.1, on the reverse strand, counting down.
GTTTTTCTTTGCAGGAGGGACACTATAACTGATCATTCGGAGACTCAGCAACCCTCCCGAACTAACACTGACCTCATGGCTGCCAACGCCGCCCTCTTGACGAAAAATCAGCGGATGGGCGAACTTTTAGCGGCAATGCAAAACAATAGAGATCGGAAATTTGACAATAAAAAGACAAACGATGATCAACATGAAGAGCATCAATCATAGTCTAATGCAAAGACAAGGGAGACCCCTCCCTCCCCCCCCCCCCCCCAAAAAAAAACTGGGAGACAACAAGCCAATCCATTTTCTGAGGAGATAATGAATTTCAAAATACCCATGAACTTTATGCTCCCGATGACCCTAGCACCATATAAGGGAGTCGGGGATCCTAAAGTTCATGTCATGAAATTCGAGTCCATGATGTTCCTCAACAGTGACTCCGATCCTATTTTATGCCGATCCTTTCCTACTTTTTTGGATGGAGCTACCTTATATTGGTTTTCTAATTTGCCTGCAGGGTCTATAACTAGCTTTGATGAGTTCGCCAAGATGTTTATCAATCATTTTGCAACATCTAAAATTTATGTGAGGGACTCAGATTACCTCAACACAATCAAGCAAGGGCAACATGAGAGCTCGAAGGATTACATGACATGTTTCACCACAGCGGCCATGGAAATCCCCAACCTTAACCCAGAAGTATAGCTACATGCGATTAAAGTGGCCTTCGACCTGGAGAATTTCAGGAAGCTATAGCTGTAGCAAAGCCAAAAACACTGGAGGAATTCCGAGACAAGGCCATGAGACAAATTGAGATAGAAGAGTTACGTGAAACACGAAGAAATGAAAGACCATCATCTCGGAAGGAAGACGACAGGCCGAGCAGGTCCCATCACAAGGATCCCAAAAATCCTTTTAAATTAACACCAAAAATTTATTCTTATACCAGGTTTAACATAAGAAGAGAAGACATCATCAAAGAAATACTGCACAACAGACTCATAAAGCCACCAGTCAAGGCGGGAACATACCAAGATCAGAAATACGTGGACAAAAGCAAACATTGTGCGGTCCACCAAAAGTTCGGCCATACCACTGATGAATGCATAGTGGCCAAGGACTTACTAGAGATATTAGCAAGGCAGGGACTACTGGACAAATACATCAGCCTCAAGAATCGCAAGAAGCCAGCCGAAGACCTACACAAGCCTAAATTCACATCCGAGCACAAAAAAAGGAAATTGGCGCGACCCAATAGAAACCCCCGCTTCTAAAGGAGTCATAAACTACATATCGAGGGGTTTCACAGGAGGAGGAATTACCAGCACAGCCAGGAAATGAAGTTACCGGGCGATGATGACGATGGAGGAGTCTCACCAAAATCTGCCCGTCCCGACCTCCACCACCCATATCAGTTTCAATAATAATCATTACAAATCACAAACACCGAACTTGGACAACCCAGTGGTAATTTCGGTGCACATGGGGGAGTTAACAATAAAAAAGGTCCTACTCGACCCAGGAAGCAGCGCCGACGTTTTATTCTATTCTACATTAAAAAAGATGCAGCTGAGTGATAAAGCATTACAACCATCAGGAGGGGAATTGGCAGGATTCTCGGGTGAAAGAATCCCCATATCAGGTTATGTATGGTTAAGAACAACATTGGGAGAACCACCGAATTGCAAAACACTTGATATTCAGTTCTTGGTAGTAGATTGTGTTAGCCCATACAATATCATTTTGGGGCGTCTGTCCCTTAACTCTTTTGGGGCCATAGTCTCCACTATACACCTGTGTGTCATGTTTCCTTTGCAGGATAACAACGTGGCAACGGTTCACGCAGATCACAAAGAAGCTAGACAATGCTACAACGCAAGTTTACAGAAAATCACACAAGAATAAATCCCGAGGATCAATTCTGTATACAACTCAGAAAGCATTCCAAACCTTGCTAAAATGGACCCCAGGGACAACAACAGCCATCCCTCCCCAACAGATGAAATGCAAAAGGTAAAACTAGGAGAAACAAATCAATATACTAACATCGGTTTTGCTTTTTCTGCAAAAAAACAACAGCATCTGAAAGACATACTAAGAGCCAACGCCGACCTCTTTGCTTGGACCCATGCTGACATGCCCAGGATTGACCCGAATTTCATATGCCACAAGCTAGCGGCAAACCTTAATATCCGACCTATAAGACAAAAGAAACGTAGCCTAGGCACCGAAAAAAAGACCGCAGCAGCAGAAGAGACACAGAAACTACTCGATGCAGGGTTCATCTGAGAAATTCGATTTGCTTCATGGCTAGCAAATGTAGTTATGGTCAGAAAAAGCTCGAAAATGGAGGATGTACGTTGACTTCATAGATCTCAACAAAGCTTGCCCGAAGGACTCCTATCCATTGCCAAACATCGATAGACTAGTAGACAACACCTCTGGCTACGAAGTACTGAGTTTCATGGAAGTCTACTATGGGTACAACCAGATACAAATGCACCCAAGACGGCATTTGTAACCAATCAAGGTGACTTTTGCTACAAGGTAAAATTGAAGACAGAAGTTCAGTATCCATGAAGAACACGTTCACTTTCTCTCTCGGTCTTCTTTCCTTCTTTTTTTTTCTTAGTTGGCTTTGTTGATGATGATGATTAATGAAGGTTAGTGAGGCTTTAATGATTAGTTGACACATGAGGGTATGTGCCACGATTTGGAGCTGCTGAGTCAGTAGTTCAAGTTATAAATATCTAAAACGAATAATTATGAAAATTGGATATATTAAAATACAAGTAATAATGTATAGGGATAATATATATGAGTTACTAATATAAATGATATTAGTAACTGAAGGATAAAATATATTTGATGAAGCATTAGTAACTCTAAAACTCATCAAAAAAATATCGATAATTACTTATATCGGCAAATATTGGACTTGGTAATAATATTAACTAAACTTTATCAAAGTAGGTAACAACAACAACAACAACAATTTTATCCTTTCTCGAAATATCTCGTTAAAAATTATATTAAAATCCTAATTAATTTAAACTCTAGTTATTATAAAATCAATGATGTAAAATATTTTATTATAAAAAGAATTATATAATAATCTTAATTAATCCAAACTCAAATTATAATAATAATTATAAAAATCAATTTAACTTTACCCATTAAAATAGTTTCTAATAAATAGTTCAACCTAATAAAATAAATAATAATTAATTTAAACTTTAATAATTATAAAACCAATTTAATTATTCTTAATAAATTAGTTTCTAAAAATAAAGAGCTCCAATTAATAAAATAAATTATAACTTATTTATATTTAGATTTTCAAAAATGCAGGTCGCTACAAATGCCGCCAAATCGGCACAAACAAATTGTGGAGGGGCATTTACGGGAGACTGGTTTTTATCATGTTTCCTAGATTGGAGTAATCCAATGTCAGTCGAAATTGGTTAATGCTCTTATCGAGAGACGGCACCCTGAGATTCACACATTCTATTTTTCAGTTGGTGAGTGTGCTGTGACATTGGAGGACGTGGCGATAATTCTTGATCTTCTGACAAATAGTCTTTAATTATGAGGCCTTAGAGACTGAATGCTTGCACAAGTTTGGTGTTGCACCTAGGAAGACAGTTTATAGAGGAAGCTTCATAAAGTTGACGCACTATAAGAAAAATGAGTTTCAGCGACAAACTTTTAACAGCAATACATAATGGCCACTGTTTCTTTTATTTATGTTTTTATGGTCATTATATATTTATCATTAATACTATATATTATAATGATAATTATTATTATTGTCACCAAAAAATACATAAAAAAAAGTTTTAAAAACAAATTTTAGTAGCAATTATATAGTTGACACTATTATTATATGTTATAATGGCAATTATTATTATTTCCACTAAATTATTATTTATTTTTACTTTTAGTTTTAATTTTTTTAAACTAATAATGGCAATTATGTAATTGTCATTAAACTTTCATTATAATATTTTATTTAGTTTTATTTTTAGTTTTAATTTTCTTGTAGTGTTCGTTATTTGATTTCCCGAAGAAGAGAACCCTTGTCTCCCTGATAACCCGCTCCCTGAAAAATTTTCCACTGATAACCGCCCACCACCGCCGACATAGGCCTATTGCCATTGCCGACGATCGCCACCTATCGTCCTACCAACACATCTGTCTTCCTGTTTCCATGTTCTGCTTCAGATATAAGACAAATCCACACCAGATCCACCTTAGATTCGCGTTGCTGCTCTAGACATCAAACATTGTTGCCATTGCCATCGCAGTTGTTGTTGTCCTTGCCATTGTAGTTGTTGTTGTCGTCGTCGTCGCGAACCTTTGTTCCTTCCGCTGTCACATTTGCCCTTCGTTGACTCCATTGACTCCACCGCATCAATTCATTATAGCAAGTAACTCTTATGGGCATTCTCTTTACTTTGATCCATCTCTTTTTATTTTTATTTTACTTTTGCCTATGATTTGATTTGTGTCTCTGCATTTGTTTGAAGTAAAAATGCACACTCTCTTTGTTCTCATTATTCAAATTTATAATGTGTTTAATTGCTTCATTAGTTTAGTATGATTTCATTTTTCTTCCTTCTATAATGTGTTTTGATTAATATAGTTACTATTTGAATTTGTGGTTTTAGATAACTGTGTTTAGACGTACTTTCATAGATGTTTTCATTTAACTATGTGTGTATGTATGTGTGCATTTATAACTTTGTCAATGAACTTAGCTTATCAAATAGTATAATAAGTTGAATAATAGTATAGTAGTAAGTAGTAATAACAACAAATTAAAGCATAAGAAAAACTCTTACGAACTGAGATAGCAAATTTATATTTATTCAAAGACTCTAAAAAGGCACTTAAAAAGGTTCGCAGACCAAACAAGTAGCAAAGAGGTAAAACAAGTAAAAGAATAAAGGAAGCATGTATACCTCAAAAACACTCATGGATTATGAACAAAATGAATGAAATGTATGTACTATGGATGATACAAATATCTTAACACATATTCTTCGTCTTTATCTTAATTTTCTCAAAAAGAAAATATAAATATAATGTATGAAAAATGATTTGCGAAAAACGAAACCTATTTTTGTTTTACTTGCTGAAAGTGCGATCATGGTTAATTGAATGTTACTATAAAGTCATAGATTATTGCAGGGAAACATTCGACATCTTTGTGCTAAAGGATCTTTAGTTTTTTAAATTGAACTATAGGAGTTAAAAGAACTAGTTAATTATTGGACAAATACTATTAAAAGACAAATACTATTTATTTAAGTTCTCTACTTTATTTTTTTAATTGCTTCTATCTCTCATGAAGTGGTCATGCTTTCTATGTGTTATGCGTAATCTTCATTACTTTGCTGCATTGAGTATGTTTTATAACTGTATTTGTTGGAATTCTTTTTTCAATTTTGTTATTGTTGTAGCAGTTATTGAGGTTTCTTTTAAGGTCAGTAACTATTTGTGGATTGTGTTGAAGGTGAATTGGAAAGTTTTTAATGGAGGTTGAGTTACAATGGTGCTCTGTTATTTTTGTAGTTGCTGCTTACATATCAAGTTGTCTAGTATTGTCCCATATAGGCTTATATCGAGAAAGAGGGCGGCAAAAAGTTGAAACAAAAGCAAAGGGAGCGCATGCAACCAAAAATGGGGAAAATAGACATAGACTATCAGGTTTCATCTGATTTTGCATTTTTCTTACCATTCTACATTGCTTGAATACTGCTATCAGTTTTCTGATTATTCTGAATTCACTATTTTTATCCTTTCTCATGGGTTTGTTTTCTTTTGCAAGGTTCCTCATGATGCATTTTTCAAATACTAAACAAAGCTAAAGTTGACATCTCTTGGGGACCTATATCACGAAGGAAAAGAATTTGAGGTATAATCCATGTTAAGGTGTTGCCGGAAAATAAATGCACAACCCACATTTTTGCTTGTATCTTTGGTAAATCCATGTTCACAAACCACTATATGTGTTTGTACATAGAAAAAATTGCATCTTACATAATTATGTTTGATATAAAGGTAAAACTGAGAGAGATGAAACCTGGCATGTTATCACATGAATTGAAAGAAACTTTTGGTATGCCTGAGGGAGCTCTTCCTCCCTAGCTTATAAATATGCAAGTAATATTGTAGTGAACTGATTTGTTCTTGTATATTTTTTCATGGTTTTTAGCCCTTTGACTACATTAATTTGGTTCTTTCAGCGATACGGTCCACTACCATCTTATCCTTATTTAAAGATACATGGATTGAATGCTCCCATCTCTTGCACTTATTTTTTTAGATTGTATTTGATTGCTTTTTTATTTTTTCCTATGATTGTTTATTAGCTGAGTTTTGATGATCCTCTCCTTAATTACGTGGTTGGCACTGGCGCAAAGGACAAATCAAGTGCCAAAAGGGTAAACGTTCTCTATTTTTGTTTGAGGGGATGGGAGCTTAGTCACATAACGATAGAAGAGCAGTGTTTTTCATTCTTTTGCCTTATGAACTTTTAGGTTGATTTGCTCAAGAGTTAGGAATCGGACAAAGTGGATGTCACCTTACTCCCAGAAGAGCCAGAATCGCTGGATAATGTCTTGTTTACAAAGTATTTTTTCTAATTTATTTTTTGGTTTCTTAATTTCGTTGACTATGTTAACTTTATTATGCCAAAGTGACAAGGTATGATTTATTACTTATGTTGGAATTATACAGGTATGAAGAAGCAAGGGAAGAAGAGAGGGCATGTAGTCAGCGTGAAGATTTCAGTGCATGGTTGCAGAGGTATGTAACTTTCAGCCTTAAAAGTCATTCTTGTAGTGTTTCTCATTGGAATTTGACAATTTTTGCCTTTTCTTCTTTATGATTCCTTCTCCATTTCTTTGGTACATTCAAAATAATCCAATTGTCTTCTCTTACTCAGGACTACCTCTTCCTGTGAACAATTCAATCCGCTAATAGAGTGTCATCTTTGGGGGCCTCCTGCTACCTCAGATTCCATCCAATTCTTCTCAATAATACTATCTGGACATTCTACTTGTGATAAATTATCACTAGTTATAGGCCACTTTTTCAACTTCTTTATCAAATTAAACATAATTCCACTACTACCATAGTTTAGGTACCTATTGCTTTGATCAAAGAAGGAACTAACACAATTCCACTACTACTATTCACAACAGATTGGGGGCTAGCTGGCTTATCAGAATCTATTGGTGAGCATGTGTTCTTTAATTCATTTCTTAAATATGAATTCACCTATCTCAGGTATGCAAGCTCTTTGACATCATTTAATCTTCTTTATCCTTAGTTGTCAATTAGAATTGAATTAAATGATAGATGATAAATGATGAATTATTGATTAAATTTATCCAAAATGCTAAAAATTGAATTGTCCACTATGAAGCACAAATACTTTATTTTCACTTTTGTGTGTGTGTTATCTCCATGTATGCATCTCATATTTGTGCAACATAAATCATCCAAAATAGAGGATGGTTATCTCTAAAGATTTAGCAAGACAAGACAACTGAGATTCAAGAGAAGACAGCTTGCAAGTGAGACTTCTCTTCTGCATCTGCAGCTCCTTATTGACCTTCCTTAACTCAACAACCTCAAGCGCAAGATCCTGTATTGAACTATCCTTTTACCCTTTAACCACTAGTTCACCACTCTCAGAAAAGACACAGATCAATGCAGCAAGTTGCTCAGAGAGGCCATGTTTCTCTTGTTCCAATAATGCTACCTTTTTCACAAGTTCATCAACCTCAGCATGATATTCATTTGAGCAATTAAGTTACTGTATCGGTTATCCAGTGTAACTTGTTGTTTCTTCTCAACATAGACTTGTAGTATTTGTGTGGTTTAAATTTGTATTATGCGTTATTACTTTTCAAGAGAAATTTGTATATAAATATTTTGAATTTAATGAAATATTTTATTTTATAGTAATTCATTTTAGCAATTTTATATTATGTACAATAATAATAATTATTGGTAAAAATAATTTGAAATTTTTGAAAAAGGATAGGTTGTTATTTCTAAAAGAGTGGGTATAATTAAAAAAGTCTTAAGATTTTAACAGCAATAGTAATGGCAACTAAAAGTGAATAACATTACAATTTTAGAATTATTTTTAGTGGCTATATAAATTTGGTAAAATAGATTTTGGTGGCAATAGTAATGGCCATTAAAAGTAAATAACATTGCAATCTTAGAATTACTTTTGGTGGCCATATGATTGCTAAGAAAATGGCCGTTAAAAGTTATATATTTTTTGTGGAAATTAAAAAGGTCTTTACCGGCATATGTTATAATTGCTGCTAAAACCTTTTAGTGACAAAGTATAAGACGGCTAATGTATAATTACCGATAAATATATTAACAACTATTTTTATTGCCACTAAAAGCAAAATAAATGACCACTGAAAGTGATTTTTCTTGTAGTGACGTGGTTTCGAAGACGGAAAGATCGTTTATTTTTTACTGATGATATTCACATTCAGAGGTACGTCAAGTGCCACATAATGTTATTATTTGGAACCATTCTATTTGGAGACAAGTCTGGGGCAGCAGTGCACTGGATAATCTAGCATAGAATGTCTTTGGTTTCGACTCATATACCTGATATTCTATACCTCCGCGGATGGTATAATCTTTCATCGCCTTAATCTTTCATTGTTGGTATAATCTTTCATTCGTTGGTTCCGTGCGTACGCATAATTTCAATTCTGTTTTAAATTCATGCGTACATGCCCTATGCGTATGTGCGAATCTCCAATTCTGTAGAACTTCAGAATTTCAGGTTTAAAGCCTAGTTTTCAAACCTTCATAACTTTGCTACAAAACTTCGTTAGACATTTTTAAAGCTCTTTCCATTATCTTTAATTTAAGATAAATTGCATTCAATTTCAAACTCCGAGTGTCAAGTTATTATCAGTTGAAATAGGTCAAAAACTCATTTTTTACCAAAAATCTGGATAATGTCATTTTCACCAATTCTCAATTTAATTCATTTCAAAACCATCCCAAACCAACCCTAAGAATACTCAACCCTCATTTATCAATCATCGATCACTTTCTAACCATACAAGACCTAAAACACCCAATTCTCCATCAATTAAATATTTTCAAAATCATTAATATCATTCAAATACTAAAACTCACTAATCCATGTCAACACCAAGCTCAACATCATTCACATCACAGACAATACCATCATACTTACCGAAACTTATCCAAATACGGTCTTAGGCACAAACTCTCACATCTAGCTGGTGCACGAAATTGCAATAACACTTTTGCAATCCCGCACAACTAACCAGCAAGTGCACTGGGTCGTCCAAGTAATACCTTGCGTGAGCAAGGGTCGATCCCACGGAGATTGTCGGCTTGAAGCAAGCTATGGTTATCTTGTAAATCTTAGTCAGGATATCAGAAATTATCAGGATTGATTGATTGTGAAAGGCAAAAGAACATGAAATGGTTACTTGTTTTGCAGTAATGGAGAATAGGTTGAGGTTTGGAGATGCTCCATCTTCTGAATCTCTGCTTTCCTACTGTCTTCTTCATCAAACACGCAAGTCTCCTTCCATGGCAAGCTCGTGTAGGGTCTCACCGTTGTCAATGGCTACCTCCCATCCTCGCAGTGAAAGCTAATGCACGCACTCTGTCACAGTACTGCCAATCACCGGTTTGGTTCCCTCCCCTACCGGAATAGAATCCCTCTTTTGCGTCTGTCACTAACGCCCAGTAGGTTACAGGTTTGAAGCACATCACAGTCATTCAATCATTGAATCCTACTCAGAATACCACAGACAAGGTTTAGACCTTCCGGATTCTCTTGAATGCTGCCATCAGGTCCTGCCTATACCACGAAGATTCCGATTAAAGAACCCAAGAGATAACTACTCAATCTAAGATAGAACAGAGGTGGTTGTCAGGCTCATGTTCATGGTTGAGAATGATGATGATTGTCACGGATCATCACATTCATCCGGATTAGGAACAAGTATTATCTTGGAATCGAAGCAAGCATGATTGAATGAGAAACAGTAGTAATTGCATTAATCCATCAAGACACAGCAGAGCTCCTCACCCCCAACCATGGGGTTTAGAGACTCATGCTGTGGAAGTATACAAGAACGTGTGAAAAGTGCTATGAGGTCATATGGTACGGATACAATGTCAAAAGATCCTATAAGTAGTAAACTAGTGTCCTAAGGTTTACAGAAATGAGTAAATGACAGAAAAATCCACTTCCGGGCCCACTTGGTGTGTGCTTGGGCTGAGCAATGAAGGAATTTCGTGTAGAGACCTTTTCTGGAGTTAAACGCCAGCTTTCATGCCAGTTTGGGCGTTTAACTCCAAATTCTATGCCAGTTCCGGCGTTTAACGCTGGAATTTCTGTAGGTGACTTTGAGCGCCGGTTTGGGCCCTCAAATCTTGGGCAAAGTATGGACTATTATATATTGCTGGAAAGCCCAGGATGTCTACTTTCCAATGCCGTTGAGAGCGCGCCAATTGGGCTTCTGTAGCTCCAGAAAATCCACTTCGAGTGCAGGGAGGTCAGAATCCAACAGCATCTGCAGTCCTTCTCAGTCTCTGGATCAGATTTTTGCTCAGGACCCTCAATTTCAGTCAGAAAATACCTGAAATCACAGAAAAACACACAAACTCATAGTAAAGTCCAGAAAAGTGAATTTTAATTAAAAACTAATAAAAATATACTAAAAACTAACTAAAAGATACCAAAAACATACTAAAAACAATGCCAAAAAGCATACAAATTATCCGCTCATCACAACACCAAACTTAAATTGTTGCTTGTCCCCAAGCAACTGAAAATCAAAATAGGATAAAAAGAAGAGAATATACTATAGACTCCAAAATATCAAAGAAACATAGCTCCAATTAGATGAGCGGGACTAGTAGCTTTTTGCCTCCGAACAGTTTTGGCATCTCACCCTATCCTTTGAAGTTCAGAATGATTGGCATCTATAAGAATTCAGAACTCAGATAGTGTTATTGATTCTCCTAGTTAAGTATATTGATTCTTGAACATAGCCAGTGTATGAGTCTTGGCTGTGGCCCAAAGCACTCTGTCTTCCAGTATTACCACCGGATACATACATGCCACAGACACATAATTGGGTGAACCTCTTTAGATTGTGACTCAGCTTTGCTAAAGTCCCCAATTAGAGGTGTCCAGGGTTCTTAAGCACACTCTTGTTGCCTTGGATCACAACTTTATTTCTTTCTTTTTCTCTTTTTTTTTCTTTTTCTTTTTTTCTCTTTTTTTTTCGAATTTTTTTTTTCACTGCTTTTCTTGCTTCAAGAATCAATTTGATGATTTTTCAGATCCTCAATAACAGTTCTCTTTCTCCTCATTCTTTCAAGAGCCAACAATTTTAACATTCTTAAAACAACAAATTCAAAAGACATATGCACTGTTCAAGCATTCATTCAGAAAACAAAAAGTATTGTCACCACATCAAACTAATTCAACTAGTTTCAGAGATAAATTTCGAAACCCTGTACTTCTTGTTCTTTTTGTGATTAAAGCATTTTTCTTTTAAGAGAGGTGATGGATTCATAGGACATTCATAGCTTTAAGGCATAAACTTAAATTTTATTAATTATGAACTAAGAATAAGACTCAAATATAGATATAAGATAAGACTAAAAATAAAAATAGAAAAAAAATAAAAAAAAACGCAAACATAGGCTTCTAATGATAGAGGTTTTCACAGAGTTAGGACTCAACAACCTTGATTTTGAGAAGTGGATGCTCCCTTAGCTTGAGAGGAGAGCTTTTGGCGTTTCATCTCTTGAATTTCACGCCCCTGCTTCTCTTGATGGTGACCTCAGAACGGTTGCTAGTGGGCAATATGGAACGCCCAATAAAGTCTAGCCAACCTCTTGCAATTGGTTTGAGGTCTCCCCTCTTGAGTTGGTTTGGGACACCCTTAGAATTGGTTATCCACTTAGTTCCAGGGAGGCATATGTCCTCTAGAACTTGATCCAACCCCTTATCTACTCTCACCATCCTCCTATTAAAGGAATCAGGATCATCTTGCAGTTGAGGCAACTTGAAGATTTCTCTTATTTTGTCCAGATGGAAGTATATAACTTTCCCTCTGACCATAGTTCTATAGGTATGGTAAGCAGTTCCAGTCATTCTCTGCTTATCTGTTAGCCATAGATTTGAGTAGAATTCCTGAACCATGTTCCTTCCAACTTTTGTTTCAGGATTGGTTAGAACTTCCCATCCTCTGTTTCGAATTTGCTCTTGGATCCCCGGATATTCATCTTCTTTCAGATCAAATTTAACTTCCGGGATCACTGACCTCAGACCCATTATTTTATGATAATGGTTTTCATGTTCTTTGGTTAAGAACTTCTCTTCATTCCAAAGATTCTTTGGATTATTCTCTTTCTTGCCTCTTAAATTAGTTTGTTTTCCCTTAGGAGCCATGATATTGATGAGCTTTGGCTTAGTGATCACGGAAAAGCACACCAAACTTAGAGGTTTGCTTGTCCTCAAGCAAAAGAGAAGAGAGAAGAGAGGGGGAGGAAGAGAAAATTCGAATGGTGTGGTTGGAAGAGGGGAACAAACGTGTATTTATAAGGTGGGGAGGGGAGTTTTCGAAAAAAAAAAAAATTTGAAAGGAGATTGGAGAAGATATGAAAAGAAATTGAGAAAAGGGTGAAATTTGTGAACAATGTTTGTAATTGATTTGAAATAAATTTGAAAAAAAGGTTTTGATTTTTGAAGATTTGAAAGTGAATGATGAATGATTGAAGTGTGATTTTGTAGAAAAGTATGGGTGAGAAAAGGAAAGTTTGAAAAAATCTGATTTGAAAACAAAATTGTGGTCCCCCCACCAAGCTGGCGTTAAACGCCCAGAATGGCACTCATTCTGGCGTTTAACGCCCATCTGTTGCCCCACTTGGGCGTTTAACGCCCAGCCAGGTACCCTGGCTGGCGTTAAACGCCAGAAATTCTTCCTCACTGGGCGTTTTTCTAAAACGCCCAGGATGCTGCACACCTGGCGTTAAACGCCCAGAATGGTGCCCATTCTGGAGTTTAACGCCCAAAATGCCCCTTATTGGCGTTTTTTCGCCAGTAAGCTCTTTTTCTCTGCTTTTTGAGCTGAATCCTTCTGTAACTCTGTGAATTCCTTCATTTTTGATACTTGCCTCTGTAAGAACAATTCATACAACTTTCTAATGACTGGGTTGCCTCCCAGCAAGCGCTTCTTTACTGTCTTTAGCTGGACTTTCATTGAGAATCACTCAAGTCTCAGTTTTGAGCATTCCTGCTCAAAATTTCCTTCAAGATAGTGCTTGATTCTCTGTCCATTAACAATGAACTTCTTGTCAGAATCAATATCCTGAAGCTCAACATATCCATATGGTGATACTCCTGTAATCACATACGGACCCCTCCACCGGGATTTGAGCTTTCCTGGAAACAGTTTGAGCCTGGAGTTGAAGAGCAGAACTTTTTGTCCTGGCTCAAAGACTCTGGTTGACAATCTCTTGTCATGCCATTTCTTTGCCTTTTCCTTATAAATTTTTGCATTTTCAAAGGCATTGAGTCTGAACTCCTCTAGCTCATTTAGCTAGAGCAGTCTTTTCTCACCAGCTAACTGTGCATCCATGTTTAGGAATCTGGTTGCCCAGTAGGCTTTGTGTTCCAGTTCCACAGGCAAATGACAGGCCTTCCCATACACCAGTTGGTATGGAGAGGTGCCTATAGGAGTCTTGAATGCTGTTTTGTATGCCCACAGAGCATCATCCAAGCTCTTTGCCCAATCCTTTCTTTGGGCCATTACAGTCCGTTCCAGGATTCTTTTTAGCTCTCTGTTAGAGACTTCAGCTTGCCTATTTGTCTGTGGATGATACGGAGTTGCCACTTTATGGCTGATTCCATATCTAACCATAGCAGAGTATAGCTGTTTATTGCAGAAATGAGTGCCCCCATCACTGATTAGTACTCTGGGAACACCAAATCTGCTGAAAATGTTCTTCTGGAGGAATTTCAGTACAGTCTTGGTATCATTAGTGGGTGTAGCAATTGCTTCTACCCACTTAGATACATAGTCCACTGCCACCAGAATGTAAGTGTTTGAGTATGATGGTGGGAATGGCCCCATGAAGTCAATTCCCCATACATCAAACAGTTCTATCTCTAATATCCCTTGTTGAGGCATGGCATATCCGTGAGGCAGGTTACCAGCTCTTTGGCAACTGTCACAGTTACGCACAAACTCTCGGGAATCTTTATAGAGAGTAGGCCAGTAGAATCCGCACTGGAGAACTTTAGTGGCTGTTCGCTCACTTCCAAAATGTCCTCCATAATGTGATCCATGGCAGTGCCATAGGATCCTTTGTGCTTCTTCTCTGGGTATACACCTGCGGATCACTCCGTCAGCACATCTCTTAAAGAGATATGGTTCATCCCAAAGGTAGTACTTGGCGTCTGAAATTAGTTTCTTTCTCTGCACATAACTGTACTCTTTGGGTATGAACCTCACAGCTTTATAGTTTGCAATATCTGCAAACCATGGAGCTTCCTGGATGGCAGAGAGTTGCTCATCTGGGAAAGTCTCAGAGATCTCAGTAGAGGGGAGGGACGCCCCAGCTACTGGTTCTATTCTGGACAGATGATCAGCTACTTGATTCTCTGTCCCTTTTCTGTCTCTTATTTCTATATCAAACTCTTGCAGAAGCAATACCCATCTGATAAGCCTGGGTTTTGAATCCTGCTTTGTGAGTAAGTATTTAAGAGCAGCATGGTCAGTGTACACAATCACCTTTGATCCCACTAAGTAGGATCTAAACTTGTCAATGGCATAGACCACTGCAAGTAATTCTTTTTCTGTGGTTGTGTAATTCTTCTGTGCATCATTTAGAACACGGCTAGCATAGTAAATGACATGCAGAAGTTTGTTATGCCTCTGTCCTAACACTGCACCAATGGCATGATCACTGGCATCACACATTAGTTCAAATGGTAATGTCCAATCTGGTGCAGAGATGACTGGTGCTGTGACCAGCTTAGCTTTCAGGGTCTCAAATGCCTGCAAACACTGTGTGTCAAACACAAATGGCGTGTCAGCAGCTAACAGGTTACTCAAAGGTTTAGCAATTTTCGAAAAATCCTTGATAAACCTTCTATAGAATCCTGCATGCCCCAGAAAGCTTCTGATTGCCTTAACATTGGCAGGTGGTGGTAATTTTTCAATTACCTCTACCTTTGCCTTATCCACCTCTATTCCCCTGCTTGAAATTTTGTGCCCAAGGACAATTCCTTCAGTCACCATAAAGTGACATTTCTCCCAGTTTAAAACCAGGTTAGTTTCTTGGCATCTTTTCAGGACAAGTGATAGGTGGTTAAGACAGGAGCTAAATGAGTCTCCATATACTGAAAAGTCATCCATGAAGACTTCCAGAAATTTCTCTACCATATCTGAGAAGATAGAGAGCATGCACCTTTGAAAGGTTGCAGGTGCATTGCACAGACCAAAAGGCATTCTCCTATAGGCAAACACTCCAGAAGGGCATGTGAATGCTGTTTTCTCTTGGTCTTGAGGATCTACTGCAATTTGGTTGTAGCCTGAGTAGCCATCCAAAAAGCAGTAGTAATCATGACCAGCTAGTCTTTCTAGCATTTGGTCTATGAATGGTAAAGGAAAATGATCCTTTCTGGTGGCTGTATTGAGTCTTCTGTAGTCAATACACATGCGCCACCCTGTGACTGTCCTTGTAGGAACCAGTTCATTTTTTTCATTATGAACCACTGTCATGCCTCCCTTTTTGGGAACAACTTGGACAGGGCTCACCCAGGGGCTATCTGAAATAGGATAAATAATCCCAGCCTCTAGTAATTTAGTGACCTCTTTCTGCACCACCTCCTTCATGGCAGGATTTAGCCTCCTCTGTGGTTGGACCACTGGTTTGGCATTATCCTCCAACAGGATCTTGTGCATGCATCTAGCTGGACTAATGCCCTTGAGATCACTTATGGACCACCCAAGAGCTGTCTTGTGTGTCCTTAGCACTTTAATCAGTGCTTCCTCTTCCTGTAGATTTAAAGCAGAGCTTATAATCACTGGAAAAGTGTCACCCTCTCCCAGAAATGCATATTTCAGGGCTGATGGTAGTGGTTTGAGTTCAGGCTTAGGAGGCTTATCCTCCTCCTGAGGAATTTTCGAAAATTCCTTTGCCTCCTCTGGCTCTTCCTGATCAGTTTGAGCATCTTTGAAGATGTCCTCAAGCTCTGATTCTAGGCTTTCAGCCATATTGATCTCTTCTACCAGAGAGTCAATAATGTCAGCGCCCATGCAGTCCTCTGGTGTGTCTGGATGCTGCATAGCTTTTACAGCATTCAACTTGAACTCATCCTCATTGACTCTCAAGGTTACTTCCCCCTTTTGTACATCAATGAGAGTTCGTCCCGTTGCTAGAAAAGGTCTTCCTAGAATGAGAGTTGCACTTTTGTGCTCCTCCATTTCCAGCACCACAAAGTCAGTTGGAAAGGCAAATGGCCCAACCTTGACAATCATGTCCTCTATTATGCCTGATGGGTGTTTAATGGAGCCATCAGCAAGTTGGAGGCATATCCTGGTTGGTTTGACTTCTCCAATCAACCCAAGTTTTCTGATAGTGGATGCAGGTATTAAATTGATACTTGCTCCAAGATCATATAAAGCTGTCTTGGTGCAAGTGCCTTCTAATGTGCATGGTATCAGAAAGCTTCCAGGATCTTGAAGCTTTTCTGGTAAGCTTTTTAGAATGACTGCACTGCATTCTTCAGTTAGAAACTGATGAGCGGATAATTTATACGCTTTTTGGCATTGTTTTTATATAGTTTTTAGTAAGTTTGAGCTACTTTTAGGGATGTTTTCCTTAGTTTTTATGTTAAATTCACATTTCTGGATTTTACTATGAGTTTTTGTGTTTTTCTGTGATTTCAGGTAAATTCTGACTGAAATTGAGGGATTTGAGCAAAACTCTGAAAAAGGCTGACAAAAGGACTGCTGATGCTGTTGGATTCTGACCTCCCTGCACTCGAAATGGATTTTCTGGAGCTACAGACCTCCAAATGGCGCGCTCTCAACGGCGTTGGAAAGTAGACATCCAGGGCTTTCCAGCAATATATAATAGTCCATACTTTATTCGAAGAATGACGACGCAACTTGGCGTTGAACGCCAAGTACACGCTCCTTTCTGGAGTTAAACGCCAGAAAACGTCATGATCCGGAGTTGAACGCCCAAACACATCATAACTCGAAATTCAACTCCAAGAGATGCCTCTACACGTGGATTGATCAAGCTCAGCCCAAGCACACACCAAGTGGGCCCCGGAAGTGAATTTATGCATCAATTACTTACTCATGTAAACCCTAGTAGCTAGTCTAGTATATATAGGACATCTATCTATTGTATTAGACATCCTGGATGGTATTTTCTATCCTGTGATCACGTTTAGGGGGCTGGCCATTCGGCCATGCCTGGACCTCTTTCACTTATGTATTTTCAACGGTGGAGTTTCTGCACACCATAGATTAAGGGTGTGGAGCTCTGCTGTACCTCAAAGATTAATGAAGTTCTATTTTCTTTTATTCAAATCTCTATCTTATTCTTATTCCAAGATATTCATTCGTACCCAAGAACATGATGAATGTGATGAGCTAATAACTCTCATCATCATTCTCACCTATGGACGCGCGTGATTGACAACCACTTACGTTCTACATGCAACAAGGCTTGAATGTGTATCTCTTAGATTCCCCAACAGAATCTTCGTGGTATAAGCTAGATAGATGGCGGCATTCATCTGGATCCGGAAAGTCCAACCTTGTCTGTGGTGTTCCGAGTAGGATCCTGGGAATCCGGAAAGTCTCACCTTGTCTGTGGTATTCCGAGTAGGATTCCGTTCATGAATGACTGTGACGTGCTTCAAACCTGTAACCTGCTGGGCGTCAGTGACAGACGCAAAGAGGGATTCTATTCCAGTAGGGGAGGGAACCAACCGGTGATTGGCCGTACTGTGACAGAGTGCGTGAGCATTAGCTTTCACTGCGAGGATGGGATGTAGCTATCAACCATGGGTGATGCCTCCAGACTGGTTAGCTGTGCGAGTGACAGCCGCATAGGATATTTCCCCGTGAGGATTGAAAGTAGCCACAGCTGATGGTGAACCCCTATACAAAGCTTGCCATGGAAAGGAGTAAGAAGGATTGAATAGAAGGAATAGGAGAGCAGGCGTCCGTGAGCTCTACAGCATCTCCATTCCGCTTATCTGAAATTCCTACCAATGAATCTGCATAAGTATTTCTATCCCTTTTATTATTCCTTTTTATTTAATGATAATCACAATTACTCTTTAATCTCCCTAACTGAGATTTGCAAGGTGACCATAGCTTGCTTCATACCAACAATCTCTGTGGATTCGACCCTTACTCACGTAAGGTTATTACTTGGACGACCCAGTACACTTGCTGGTTAGTTGAACGGAGTTGTGACTTCAAATAAACAGTGCCCTAAGAGTAAAATCATACAAGACCAAAAAGTCAATATCATTGATCACAATTTCTTCCACCAAGTTTTTGGCGCCGTTGCCGGGGATTGTTCGAGTATGGACAACTAACGGTTCATCTTGTTGCTCAGATTAGGTACTTTTCTTTTCAAAAGCTTTTTCAAAAATTTTTCTTTTCTTTTTCGTTTTTCTTCACTTTGTTTTCGAAAATAATTAATAAAAATCCAAAAAAATTAGAAAATCATAAAAATCAAAAATATTTTGTGTTTCTTGTTTGAGTCTTGAGTCAATTTTTAAGTTTGGTGTCAATTGCATGCTTTTAAAATTTTTTCTTGCATTTTTCGAAAATCCCATGCATTCATAGTGTTCTTCATGATCTTCAAGTTGTTCTTGATAAGTCCTCTTGTTTGATCTTGATGATTTCTTGTTTTGTGTCTTTTCTTGTTTTTCATGTGCATTTTTGCATTCATATTTTTCATGCATTAAAAATTTCTAAGTTTGGTGTCTTGCATGTTTTCTTTGCATCAAAAATTTTTTCAAAATTATGTTCTTGATGTTCATCATGATCTTCAAAGTGTTCTTGGTGTTCATCTTGACATTCATAGCATTCTTGCATGCATTCATGGTTTTGATCTAAAAATTTCATGCATTGAGCATTTTTGTTGTTTTTCTCTCTCATAATTAAAAAATTCAAAAAACCAAAAAAAATATCTTTTCCTTAATTCCCTCCAAATTTTCGAAATTTTGGGTTGACTTAGTCAAAAATTTTCAAAATTAGTTGTTTCTTACAAGTCAAGTCAAAATTTCAATTTTGAAAAATCTTATTGTTCATACCCTGACCGAGCTCCTCCAACTCGGCAAAATCCATGAAAGGTCCGACCTCGTCCCAAAGCCCACGCCTGAGGTCGGACCTCGGACAAATAAAGCCAAGAAGGCCCATCAAAAGGAACGAAGCCCAAAACCTAAAGGCCGAAAAAGCCTAGGAAAGGCGGTTCCGCAAAGATAGAGGTAAAACTCCCAAAAGATAAGATAAGATAAGAATATCTTATCCAGGGAAGATCACGACCAACTACTATAAATACACTGGAGCACCCAGGTATGAGATACATTCCACATTCTACACATATCTGCTTGGACCCATGCTAACTTAAGCATCGGAGTGTCATTGCAGGTACAACCACCAACCGCCAACACCTCAAGCTCGGGTCCCTGACCCCCACCTCGGGCATCTCCAGACGACCGAGCTACACGTTTCAGGTAACCCCCGGAATATTGGCGCCGTTTGCCGGGGACCTGGAAGTCATCCCTTTACCATGGCGGACGACCCTCACGACAATGACCACGCTGCATCAGAACAAGAGGAGGAAGTTGACACCGGAGAACGACCGGACAGCCCTCTATCACCACGCACTCCAGGAGGAAACAAACAGAATCGCCCAAAGACATCACTCCCAAACAAAGATCCACAAAATCCCGAAAAAGAAAAGAGCTCGGAAATTCTAGAAGCAGTCCGGGCACAACAAAACCGACTGAAAACAACTCGAGGAGGACATAAAGAAGCAAAAAGAAACTGAACAAGATCTGAGAAGGGAGGCTCGCAAACGCAGAGAATTAGAAGAAAAACTGCGGAAAATAGAGGCCAACCTGAAAGATCGGACAGAACGCGACACCGCCCCCGAAGGCAACCATGATCCCTTCACGCAGAGATCATGAAGAGAGGTACCGCGAAACTTCAAACCACCCGATATGGATCTCTACGACGGCACCACCGATCCAAGTCACCACCTCACAACTTCAGAAGCAGAATGTACCTAGTCGACGCCTCCGACGCGATTCGGCAAAGCCTTCCCCACCACTCTCACCAAGTCAGCCATGAAGTGGTTCGACAACCTGCCACCAGATCAATCACCAGCTTCGAAGACCTAACCAAAAATTCCTAACAAGGTTCTCCATTCAAAAGGACTCCGAGATCGAGATCGGGAACAGAAGAAGAAAGAAGAACCCAACTCGGACAAGCCACGGAAGTACCACAACTACACCCCCCTCCGAGTCTCCCTGGTAGACGTCTACAGAGAAGTATGCCACACCGAAAAAATTCCACCACCCCGACCTCTAAAACACAAGAGAGCGGGGAGATATCGGTCCGAATACTGTGAATATCACAAGCTCTACGGTCATTCTACTAACGACTGCTACGACCTAAAAAACGTTATAGAAAAGCTAGCCAGAGAAGGAAAACTCGACAGATACATAGCAGAGAAAGGAGAAGAGACCAGGAAGAGGAGGCGGAGAGATAACGAAGATCGGGCCGAACAAACCCCACAAACCCCCGAAAGGCACGTTCACATGAAATGGAGGTTTGCAGGCGGAGGAACATCCCGATCCTCGCGAAAAAGACACCTCAAAGAAGTCTACCACGTCCGAGAAGACAGTCCCCTGCCCGAACTACCTACTATCTCGTTTACCCGAGAAGATGCTCAAGGGATAATACCCGGGCACGACGATCCAATGGTAATCACCATTATCCTAGCAAACGCCAACTTACATCGAACCCTGATTGACCAGGGAAGCTCAGCAGATATCCTGTTCAAAACGGCCTTCGACAAGCTCGGACTCGAAGAAAAAGACTAAAGGCCTATCCCACCGACCTATTTGGGCTAGGGGATACCCCAATCCATCCCTTAGGATACGTCTCGCTACACACTACCTTTGGAAGAGGCGAGCAATCTAAAACATTAAACATCGACTACATTAGTCGACGTCACTTCAGCATACAATGCCCTCATTGGGCGACCAACCCTAAATAGACTGGCAGCTATAGTCTCGACCCCACACCTCTGTATGAAGTTCCCTACCGCAAAAGGAATCGCTACCCTAAAAGGCGACCAAAAACTAGCACGGCGATGTTACAACGAAAGCCTGAGCCTAAAAGGAAAAGAGATCAACACAATAGAACTCGGGCGAGTTCAAACCCGAGAAGATCTTCGGCCACAACCAGAGGGAGAAACCGAAAGAGTCCAGATCGGGAACACATCTGAAAAAGTAACAAACATAGGAGCAAACCTCGAAGCAGGCCTAAAAGAGGAACTCATAACCCTCTTAAAAGAAAATTCCGACCTCTTCGCCTGGAAAGCCTCCGACATGCCAGGCATAAGCCCCGACCTGATGTGCCATAAGCTATCAGTGTACCCGGGATCCCGACCTGTCCAACAAAGACGCAGGAAGCTCGGGCCCGAGCACATGCAAGCGATAGAAGAACAAGTACAAGCACTACTAGATGCAGGGTTCATTAGGGAAGTAAAATACCCCCTATGGCTTGCAAACGTGGTCCTGGTAAAAAAGCCCAACGGAAAGTGGAGGATGTGCATCGATTACACAGACCTCAACAAAGCCTGCCCCAAAGACCCATATCCACTACCAAACATCGACGCCTTAGTAGACGCAGCCTCAGGCTACAGATATCTCTCCTTCATGGACGCATACTCGGGATACAATCAAATCCCGATGTACGGACCCGACCAAGAAAAAACCTCGTTCATAACCCCAAGGGCAAACTACTGCTACGTAGTAATGCCCTTTGGGCTGAAGAACGCAGGGGCAACCTACCAGAGGCTAATGAACAAAGTGTTCTCAGAGCACATCAGACTACAGCTAGAGGTGTACGTCGACGACATGCTGGTAAAGACACAAGAAGACAAAACTTGCTGACCGACCTCGCCCGTCTTCGGCACCCTCAGAAAACACACATGAGACTCAACCCGACGAAGTGCACATTCGCCGCAGAAGCCGGAAAGTTCTTAGGCTTCATGCTGACTCAAAGGGGCATCGAAGCGAACCCGGATAAATGCCAAGCAATACTCAATATGAAGAGCCCGACGTGTGTCAAAGAAGTACAACAACTGAATGGAAGGCTAGCCGCCCTATCAAGATTCTTGGCAGGATCCGCGATAAAACTACCTCTCTACTCGCTCCTAAAGAAAGGGAAACCCTTCTCATGGACCCGAAGTGCGAAAAAGCCTTCCTTCAAGGACTTCCTCGACCTAAAAAGAACTCGTATTATATATCTCGGTTGGACAGCGAGCAGTCGCCTCAGCGTTAATACGCGAAAATGACCGAGGACAACACCCATATACTTTGTAAGCAAGGCACTACAAGGGGCCGAATTAAACTATCAGAAGATAAAAATTCGCCTATGCCCTAGTGTTCACAGCTCGGAGGCTCCGTCCCTACTTTCAAGCCCACACCATCAAAGTCCGGACAAACCAACCCATGAGACACATCCTGCAAAAAACGGACCTAGCAGGACGAATACTACAATGGGCGGTAGAACTGTCCGAGTTCGACCTCCACTATGAAGCCCGGACTGCCATAAAATCTCAGTATCTAGCCGACTTCATCGCAGAATACACTGAGACCCCTGGAACCCCACTCTCATGGAACCTGTATGTCGACGGGTCCTCAAACAAAACAGGAAGCGGAGCCGGGGTTATACTCGAAAGCGACCAAGGAACGCGGATAGAACTATCCCTAAAATTCGAGTTCCAGGCTTCGAACAACCAAGCCGAATACGAGGCCCTACTAGCAGGTCTAAAGCTAGCCGAAGAGGTCGGAGCCCAAAGAATCACGATCTTCAGCGACTCCCAGGTCGTCACGTCACAAGTAAATGGAAGCTACCAGGCCAAAGATCCAACTATGAAAAAATACCTGGACCAAACACAGGCACAATTACGCCACTTTTCAGAAATACAGATCCAGCACATACCTCGGGAACAAAACGCCCGAGCAGACGTCCTCTCAAAGCTCGCCAGCACCAAGCCCGGAGGTAACAACAGAAGTTTCCTCCAGGAAACCTTACAATCTCCCTCCGTAATAAGAGAGGAAGAAACGCTAAATATATCCAACCAACAGCAAGGATGGATGACCCCCATACTCAACTACCTGAAGTCAGGAACCCTCCCCATCGAAAGAAAGGAAGCTAAAAGACTCACGAAAGACGCTCAGAATTATACACTAATTCATGACGTATTATACAGAAGAGGATTCTCAAACCCCCTCCTTAGGTGCGTCCCGACCTCAGAAACAAAGAGCGTCCTCGAAGAAGTCCATGGAGGCATGTGCGGGAACCATCTCGGAGCTCGGGCATTATCCAAAAAAGTAGTCCGAGCCGGGTTCTACTGGCCGACCTTGCAAAGAGACGCAACGGAATTTGTGAAAATATGCCCCCCCTGCCAAAAACACGCCAATTTTCACAAAGCACCACCCGAAGACCTTATCAGCATCACCGCACCATGGCCCTTCGCAAAATGGGGACTTGACCTACTCGGCCCATTTCCCCAAGGACCGGGGCAAGTCAAATACCTCATAGTAGGGGTCGACTACTTCACCAAGTGGATCGAAGCTGAACCCCTAGCCACCATTACGGCTCAGAAAAATCGCAAATTCCTATACAAAAATATTGTCACAAGGTTCGGAGTCCCCTACTCCATCACGACAGACAATGGAACACAGTTCACGGACACCAGTTTTCAGAACTTGGTGGCCGAACTAAAAATCAAACAGCAATTCACCTCAGTCGAGCACCCACAAGCCAATGGACAAGCAGAGGCTGCAAATAAAGTCATCTTGGCCGGGTTAAAACGGAGACTCCAAGAGGCCAAAGGAGCATGGGCCGAAGAGCTCCCCCAGGTGCTATGGGCATATCGGACAACTCCACACTCTACAACGGGAGAATCGCCATTCCGACTAGCTTATGGGATGGAGGCAATGATTCCTGTCAAAATAGATGAAGGGTCACCCAGAGTCATCTTCTACAACGAAGAAGGTAACCCGCAGGCACAAAAAGAAGAACTCGACCTCCTCCCCGAGGTCCGAGAAAGGGCCCGGATCCGAGAAGAAGCCTTAAAACGGCGAACGGCCCTCAGATACAATCAGAAGGTAATAAAACGAAGCTTCTCCACTCACAACCTAATTCTAATCCGAAATGACATCGGAACACAAAAGTCGGGAGAAGGAAAGCTAGCCACAAACTGGAAAGGACCCTACAAAGTAACAGAAGTCTTAGGAACAGGCTATTACAAGATATCCGACCTAGAAGGCAATGAGCTGCCCAGGGCCTGGCACGCCTGTAATCTAAGACGGTACTACAGCTAGAAAAATTTGACCCGAGGTGTACTCTTTTTCCCCTACAGAGGGTTTTTTAATGAGACACCCGGTCAAGTAAGGCACCCGACCTAGTCAAGGGTAAACACTCTGTACATATTCTTTCTTTTTTAAATACTAATCAAATCTTATTTTCTTTTGTTCTTCCTCGTGATGAAACAAATCCTGAAAAAGTACCCCGCCAAGGCGCATTAATTTATGCTCGACAAAACGCAAAAAATCATTTGCCAAAAAGACCGCACAAGGTCGGCAAAGATAAAGCGACGAGGTTCAAATTAATGTGAGAAGTTATAAAGTAACTCTGAAAAGGTTCAAAAAACCAAATAAAAAGAGATTACAAAAATAACTTAAAAGGCCGACCAACGACAAGGTCGGACCCAATAAAGGGAAGTACTCGAAACACCCGAGGTCCGAGGAAAAACCCGGATCCAAGAAAGAAGCCTTAAAGCGGCAAAAGTCAAGATTTCAAAAACGCTTACTAAAAAGTTGCTATACAAAAACAACTAAAAAGTACAAGCGAAAAAACGAAATCAAAGGAAGAGGCAAAACCAAGATTTCGAAAACGCTTACTAAAAAGTTGTTATCCAAAAACAACTAAAAAAGTACAAGCGAAGAAACGAAATCGAAGGAAAGAAAAACACGGAAGTTTCAAAGCGCTAGCTAAAAAGTTGTTATCCAAAAAACAACTAAAAAGCATAAAAGCGGAACAAAAAGTCAAAGCAAAACACCGCATAATAAGCTAAAAAGTTACTACAAGTAGCTAATAGCAAAAAAGCATCCAAAGCGTTCACAGAAACCATCCAAAAACAAAAGAGCCCACAGGCCGGGCAAAGAACCAAAAATAAAAAGATTACAGAGGATCAAGGTCCTTTCCGGATTCCACATCGGTAGAAGGCTGCGGAGGAAGAACCATAGAAATCGGGACAGCCTTGACAGCACCATCATCTCGGCTTGAAACCTCCACACCAGATCCATCCCCGGCCAAAGGTGAAGTCGGGTCGGCAACCGGAACCTTGGGGTCGGACACCAGAACCTTGGGATCGGACACCGGCACCTCATCCTCATTGGGAGCAGGAACAATCTTTCCCTCCACAACAACGTTATCCGTACTAAATAAGCTCAGATCCAGGTCAGGAGCAAGAACCCGGACCTGAGCCTTCAAATTCTCGAACATAGCATCCATACCCTTAGCCACATGGCCTTCCAGCTCGTAAAAATCATCCTGCGCAGATTGCAACTTCTCCCTTGTCTCCACAAGCTCGGCATATATACGAGTATAATTCTCCATCGCCGCCTTCGCCATCTCCTCGGACGCTTTCGCTGCCGCCACAGCCGCGGTAGCTTTAGCTTTCTCCTTCTCCAAAGAGGCCTCCAGCTCCGTAATCCTAGCAGCCTTCAGCTCACTAAACTTCTCGAACTCGGACTGAGCCTTCTCAAGTCGGGAGCTGGTCGCGCCAATGGGGGATTTCTTGAACTCCCGGGCAATAGCAGCATGAAGACTGGCCATCCGAACACAACTCCGCGCCATATACTGAAAATGATGCTCCATAGACACGTCATCAGTAGAGATAAAAGTCTGAGGGAGAATATGCTGTTCAATCCAACCAAGAGCATCGAAATCCTTATCGTTAAAACCCGCAAGCTCTTGAGAGGTCTTCTGCTTCTTGGGAGGAGGACCCGAGAACGGGGGAGGAGAAGAGGTAGCAGGCCCGGAGGTCGGAGGGTCTTGATTTATAGCTCGGAACTGGGGAGTCGGAATAGTCTTCGACCGAGTCTGAACACCCACGGTAGTCTTCTGCGGAGAAGATCGAGCAGAAGCCTCAGCCTCGATATTTTGAGCAGCCACAGACTTCTTCGTCCGACGAAGGAACTTCATGGAATCCGCCTGAGAAGACATCTCTGCAGAAATATAAAGAAAAGGATTACCACAACAGAAATTCAACCAAAAACAAGCAAAACAAAAAGAAGAATCTCAGAGAGGTCGGGAAACTACCTAACTCGGAACGGAGAAGGCTTGGATCCCCCAACATTTTCTTCGTATCCAAGTGAGGTGCCCGACCCCATAAACTGCTCACCACACCCACAAAAGCCTGCTCAACCTCATCTAGACTCTCAAAAGTATACTTAGCAGACACTACATTCTCCTGCCAACAAAGAGGAAAAGAAGGCTCCCCACTCTCATCCAGAAAGAAAGGTCGGACGTCTCCAGTAGCCCGGACCTTGAAATAAAAGTTCTTGAAATCATGAAAGGACTCATCATAAAGGGTACAAAACTTCCTTCCCTGGTTAGCCCTAAAAGAGACCCAAGACACCTTCCCCCCACCCGACCCCGGCTTCGTCAACACAAACAAATAGGAAAAAAGAGAAATAGAGGGAGCGACGCCCAAAAACTGACACAAAAGTTGAAACAGCTTTAAAAACGCCCAAGAATTCGGATGGAGCTGCGTAGGGGCAAGGTTACAAGACCACAACACCTCGGACTCCAGATCGGTAAGGGAAGTCGGACATTCAGCTTAGAGAAAAAACAATCATAAGCATAAAAGAAGAGCTTCTCGGAACTATCTAAAGGCGGAAAGCACACTCTCTCCTCGGATTCCGGGGCTACTAGTTCATAATCCATCTCAGACTCTCTATTCTCACATATGCTACAGTGCCTACGGAACCTAGCCAAATATTCAGAATCTACCACAGAAGGGACTTTTAGGGGAAGAGGGTCTACCCAACCAAGACCACTTGGAATCTTGGTCGACATCGCTTGAAGAACCTTTCGAGACATGAAACTCTTACCTACAAAGAAGAAGTACAACAGCAAGCAAAAATCACATAAAGCAGACAGCGAAAAACCCGTTCAGCCAAGCAAGAAACAAAGTACCAGAAAAACAAAAAGAGCCCCCCCCCCATATGCAAACAAAGCAATGGCGGCGCCTCTTTTCGGGGCAACCCAGGCATAAAGAAAGAAGAAACAGACAAAGAACCACACAAAAGAACAGAAAGCATATGTGCGCAAAGAAAAAAGACGGGAACAAACCTGGAAGAAAGAAAGAAGACGACGAGCTCCGAAGCAAAGGAGAACGAAACGGCGGCACAGAGGAAACCCCGGAAAGACGCACGGAAAGATTCGGGGAAAAGAACAAAGAGAAGAAGCGGTGCTCGAAAAAGAGATGGCAAAAACTTAGAAAAACAGGAAGGGACAGAATAAACGAAGAAAAAGGAAGGGAGCAAATAAATAATGCCTTCACAGAGCCCGAACGGAAGTCGAGGAGAAACGGTAAAAAGCAATAAATGCAGGAACGGCCATTTTTGAATTTTGAAAAACAACTATGCCCGAGCTCGACCTCCCCAAAAAAAGGACGAACTCGGGCAGGGGCATTGTTCATACCCTGACCGAGCTCCTCCAACTCGGCAAAATCCATGAAAGGTCCGACCTCGTCCCAAAGCCCACGCCTGAGGTCGGACCTCGGACAAATAAAGCCAAGAAGGCCCATCAAAAGGAACGAAGCCCAAAACCTAAAGGCCGAAAAAGCCTAGGAAAGGCGGTTCCGCAAAGATAGAGGTAAAACTCCCAAAAGATAAGATAAGATAAGAATATCTTATCCAGGGAAGATCACGACCAACTACTATAAATACACTGGAGCACCCAGGTATGAGATACATTCCACATTCTACACATATCTGCTTGGACCCATGCTAACTTAAGCATCGGAGTGTCATTGCAGGTACAACCACCAACCGCCAACACCTCAAGCTCGGGTCCCTGACCCCCACCTCGGGCATCTCCAGACGACCGAGCTACACGTTTCAGGTAACCCCCGGAACACTTATCTTTTCAAAATCTTTTTCAAAAATCATATCTTTTTCATTTTTTCTATTTTTTTTCGAAAAATTTCAAAAATCTTTTTCAAATTATTTCCAAAATCTTTTTCTTATCTTTATATGTAATTTTCGAAAATTCACTAATAATTAATGTGATTGGTTCAAAAATTTGAAGTTGTTACTTTCTTGTTAAGAAAGGTTCAATCTTTAAGTTCTAGAATCTTATTTTGTAGTTTCTTGTTAGTTAAGTAAATAATTTCAAAATTTTTAAATTAAATCTTTTTTATCTTTTATTTGATCTTTTTCAAAAATTTTATCTTTTTCAAAATTTGATTTCAAAAATATCTTATCTAACCTCTTATCTTCTTATCTTTTTCAAATTTGATTTCAAATCTTTTTCAATCAACTAACTAACTCCTTGTTTGTTTCTTATCTTTTTCAAAACCACCTAACTACTTTTCCCTCTCTTATTTTCGAAAATATCTCTCTCCTTTTTCAAAAATTCTTTTTAATTAATTAATTGTTTCATGTTTTAATTTTAATTACAATTTATATTTCTAATTTTCGAAAATCACTAACCCTTTTTCAAAATTATTTTCGAATTCTCTTTTTCTTTTCTTCTTCTATTTAATTATTTAATTACTAACACTTCTCTTCACCTCTCTTCATCCATAAATCCGAATCCATCCTTCTTCTTTCTTATACCCCCTTTCTTTTTCTACTAACATAAAGGAATCTCTATACTGTGACATAGAGGATCCCTTTTTCTTTTCCTGTTTTCTTCTCCTTCATATGAGCAGGAACAGGGATAAAGGCACTCTTGTTGAAATTGATCCAGAACCTGAAAGAACTCTGAAGAGAAGATTAAAAGAAGCTAAATTACAACAATCCAAAAACATCTTTAAGAGAAACAACCTTTCAGAAATTTTCGAACAGGAGAAGGACATGACAGAAGAAAATAATAATAATAATGCAAGGAGAATGCTTGGAGACTTCACAAAGCCAACGTCCAAGTTTGATGGAAGAAGCATCTCCATTCCTGCCATTGGAGCCAATAACTTTGAGCTTAAGCCTCAATTAGTTGCTTTAATGCAACAAAACTGCAAGTTTTATGGACTTCCATCTGAAGATCCTTACAGTTTTTACTGAGTTCTTGCAGATCTGTGACACTGTAAAGACAAATGGAGTTAATCCTGAAGTCTACAGACTCTTGCTTTTCCCTTTTGCTGTAAGAGACAGAGCTAGAGTATGGTTGGATTCACAACCCAAGGATAGCCTGGACTCATGGGATAAGCTTGTCACTGCATTCTTAGATAAGTTCTTTCCTCCTCAAAAGCTGAGCAAGCTGAGAGTGGATGTTCAAACCTTCAAACAAAAAGATGGTGAATCCCTCTATGAAGCTTGGGAAAGATACAAGCAGCTGACCAAGAGATGTCCATCTGACATGTTTTCAGAATGGACCATATTAGATATATTCTATTATGGTCTCTCTGAATTTTCGAAAATGTCATTGGATCATTCTGCAGGTGGATCTATTCACCTGAAGAAAACGCCTGAAGAGGCTCAAGAACTAATTGACATGGTTGCAAACAACCAGTTCATGTACACCTCTGAGAGGAATTCCGTGAACAATGGGGTACCTCAGAAGAAAGGAGTTCTTGAAATTGATGCTCTGAATGCCATATTGGCTCAGAACAAAGTGTTGACACAACAGGTCAACATGATCTCTCAAAATCTGAATGGACTGCAACATGCGTCCAACAGTAATAGAGAGGCAGCTTCTGAAGAAGCTTATGATCCTGAAAACCCTGCCATGGCAGAGGTTAATTACTTAGGTGAACCTTATGGAAACACCTATAACTCATCATGGAGAAATCATCCAAATTTCTCCTGGAAGGATCAACAAAAACCTCAACAAGGTTTTAATAATGGTGGACGCAACAGGCTGGGCAATAGCAAGCCATATCCATCATCTTCTCAGCAACAGACAGAGAATTCTGAACAAAACAATTCTAATTTAGCCAATATAGTCTCTGATCTGTCAAAGGCCACTTTCAGTTTCATGAATGAAACAAGATCCTCCATTAGAAATCTGGAGGCACAAGTGGGCCAGCTGAGTAAGAAAGTTATTGAAACTCCTCCCAGTATTCTCCCAAGCAATACAGAAGAAAATCCAAAAGGAGAGTGCAAGGCCATTGATTTAATCAATGTGGCCGAATGCACAAGGGAGGAGGGGGACGAAAATCCTAGTGAGAAAGACCTCCTGGGACGTCCCTCAAGCAAGAAGGAGTTTCCTATTAAGGACCCAGAGGAATCTGAGGCTCATACAGAGATCATAGAGATTCCATTGAACCTCCTTCTGCCATTCATGAGCTCTGAAGAATATCCATCCTCTGAAGAGGATGAAGATGTGACTGGAGAGCAAGCTGCTTTATATTTAGGAGCTATCATGAAGCTGAATGCCAAGCTGTTTGGTAATGAGACTTGGGAAAGTGAACCTCCCTTGCTCATTAGTGAACTAGATACTTGGATTCAGAAAACTCTACCTCAAAAGAAACAAGATCCTGGCAAGTTCTTAATACCTTGCACCATTGGCACCATGAGCTTTGAAAAAGCTCTATGTGATCTGGGGTCAGGGATAAATCTTATGCACTCTCTTAATGGAGAAGCTGGGAATCATGAGGTACAGCCTGCCTTGTTCTCATTACAATTGGCAGACAAGTCATTGAGACAAGCTTATGGAATAGTAGAGGACGTGCTAGTAACGGTTGAAGGCCTTTACATCCCTACTGATTCATAATCCTAGACACTAGGAAGGAAGATGATGAATGCATCATCCTAGGAAGACCTTTCCTAGCCACAGCAGGAGCTGTGATAGATGTCAACAGAAGTGAGTTAGTCCTTCAATGAATGGGGACTACCTGTGTTGCAGGCACATGGCCATCCCTCTGTGACAAAAGAGAGTAAGCATGAAGAGCTTCTCTCAGTTCAGAGTCAAGAAGAGCCTTCACAGTCAACTCTAAGTTTGGTGTGTGAGGCCACAACCAAACTCTAAGTTTGTTCAAACCCACAGTCAAACTCTAAGTTTGGTGTTGGGAATACCACACTTAAATTGACCTGATCACATGTGGCTCTATGAGAGTCACTGTCAAGCTATTGACATTAAAGAAGCGCTTATTGGGAGGTAACCCAATTTTATATCTAATTTTATTTTATTTTGTTTTGGTGTTATTTTTGTGTGAATTAGGTACATGATCATGAGGAGTCACGAAAAAATAAAAAAATTAAAAACATAGTCAAAAACAGAAGAAAAAATTTTTCACCCTGGAGACGCACGGGCTGGCGTTCAACGCCCAGAAGGTGCATCTGGCCGGCGTTCAATGCCAGAACAGAGCACCATTCTGGCGCTGAACGCCCAAAACAAGCAACAACCTGGCGTTAAACGCCAGGATGCGCACACAGAGGACATCTGGCGCTGAACGCCAGAAACAAGCATGAAACTGGCGTTCAACGCCAGAACTGCATTACATGGGCGTTGAACGCCCAGAACATGCACAAATGGGCGTTTGAACGCTAGAATAATGCATGAAGGCATGTTACATGCCTATAGGGTGAAGGAATGGTATTTCTTTTCACCTCAGGATCTGTGGACCCCACAGGATCCTCACCTCAGGATCTGTGGACCCCACAGGTCCCCACCTAATATTCCTACCTACCTCTTAATCCTAGTTTTTGTGATGATTCCCATGTCACAATTCCCAATCTTCTTCACCCAATCACCTCAACTCCTCTTCCCAATTACCCCATCACCATTCACATCAACCTCCTCTTCCCATAAACCCCCCCTACCCTCATAAAATTCAAATTCAATTTACCACCCTTTCCCACCCAAAATGGCCGAAAACCCAACCCCCCTTACCTCTTAATCCTAGTTTTTGTGATGTGATTCCCCATGTCACAATTCCCAATCTTCTTCACCAATCACCTCAACTCCTCTTCCCAATTACCCCATTCACCATTCACATCAACCTCCTCTTCCCCATAAACCCCACCTACCCTCATAAAATTCAAATTCAATTTACCACCCTTTCCCACCCAAAATGGCCGAAACCCAACCCCCCTCTCCCTATAAATACCTTCCCTTTCCTCTTCATTTTCACACAACAAATACCTCTTCTTCACCCATAAAGCCGAAACCCCTTCTCTCCCTCTCTACAATATTCTCTTCTTCTTCTTCTACTATTCTTTTCTTTTTTGCTCGAGGACGAGCAAATTTTAAGTTTGGTGTGGTAAAAAGCCTAAGCTTTTTATTTTTCATTCACCATCAATGGCACCCAAGGCCGGAGTTTCCTCAAGAAAAGGAAAAGGGAAGGCAAAAGCTTCCACTTCCGAGTCATGGGAGAAGGAGAGATTCATCTCCAAGAGCTACCAAGACCACTTCTATGATATTGTGCAAGAAGAAGGTGATCCCTAAGGTCCCTTTCAAACTCAAGAGAATGAGTATCCGGAAATCCGACATGAGATTCAAAGAAGAGGTTGGGAAGTCATAACCAACCCCATGCAACAAGTTGGAATATTGATGGTTCAAGAGTTCTATGCTAATGCATGGATCACAAGGAACCATGATCAAAGTATGAACCCAAGCCCAAAGAATTATCTCACAATGGTTAGGGGGAAATACTTGGATTTCAGTCCGGAAAATGTGAGGTTGGCGTTTCATTTACCCATGATGCAGGTGATGAACGCCCCTACACAAGGAGGGTCACTTTAATCAAAGGTTGGACCAAGTCCTTGTAGACATTTGTGTGGAAGGCGCCCATGGAGAGTAGACTCCAAAGGCAAACCAGTCCAACTAAGAAGATGACCTCAAGCCTGTAGCTAGAGGATGGTTGGAGTTCTTCAAAGATCCATCATCCCTACAAGCAACCGATCTGAAGTTACTGGGATCGGGCCATCATGATTCATAGCATCATGATTGGAGAGGAAAGTAGGTTCATGAAGTCATATCTAATGAACTCTACAAAATAGCTGACAAGCCTTCATACATGGCACGGCTAGCCTTCCCCCACCTCATATGCCATCTATGTTACTCAGCTGGAGTCATAGAAGGAGATATCTCAATTGAGAAGACAAGCCCATCACCAAGAAAAGGATGGAGCAAGCAAGGGAAGCACCTCACGTCCTCAAGGAGAACATGAGGAAGTACATCATCACAATGCCTCATGGAATGCACTTCCCTCCCACAACTATTGGGAGCAACTCAGTACCTCTTTAGAGGATTTGAGCCATAATGTGGAACAACTAAGGGTGGACACCATGAACATGCCCTCCTCTCCAAGAATAAGAGAAGATCAAGAGCAATGAGGGAGGAGCAACAAAGGCAAGGAAGAGACATAAAGGAGCTCAAAAAGCACCATTGGACCTTCAAGAAGGCGCCACCTTCACTCAGGTGGATTCATTCCTTGTTCTTACTTCTTTCTGTTTTTCGGTTTTTAATTATTGTGTTTATCTATGTTTTGTGTCTTTATTTCATGATCATTAGTATGTAACCATGCCTTCAAGCTATGAATAAAATCCATTAGTCCTTCACCTCTCTTAAAAGAAAATGTTTTAATTCAAAGAACAGAAGTGCATAATTTTCGAAATTATTAGTGAATTTAGTTTAATTATATTGATGTGGTGACAATGCTTTTGTTTTCTGAATGAATGAATGAACAGTGCATATGTCTTTTGATCTTGTTGTTTATGAGTGTTAAAATTGTTGGCTCTTGAAAGAATGATGAACAAAGAGAAATGTTATTGATGATCTGAAAAATCATGAAATTGATTCTTGAAGCAAGAAAAAGCAGTGAAAAAAAAAGGATCTAAAAAGAGTATATAGAAAAGAAGGAGCAATAGAAAAGCCAATAGCCCTTAAAACCAAAAGGCAAGGGTAAAAGCAAGGATCCAGGCTTTGAGCATTAATGGAGGGCCCAAGGAAAATAATTCCAGGCCTAAGCGGCTAATCAAGCTGTCCCTAACCATGTGCTTGTGTCATGAAGGTCCAAGTGAAAGCTTGAGACTGAGTGGTTAAAGTCGTGATCTAAAGCTAAAGAGTGTGCTTAAGAGCTCTGGACACCACTAACTGGGACTCTAGCAAAGCTAAGTCACAATCTGAAAAGGTTCACCCAGTTATGTGTCTGTGGCATTTATGTATCCGGTGGTAATCTGGAAAACAAAGTGCTTAGGGCCACGGCCAAGACTCAAAAGTAGCTGTGTTCAAGAATCAACATGCTTAACTAGGAAAGTCAATAACACTATCTGAAATTCTAAGTTCCTAAAGATTCCAATCACTCTGAACTTCAAAGGAAAAGTGAGGTGCCAAACTGTTCAGAAGCAAAAAGCTACAAGTCCCGCTCATGTAATTAAATTAATATTCATTGATATTTTGGACTTTATAGTATATTCTCTTCTTTTTATCCTATTTGATTTTCAGTTGCTTGGGGACAAGCAACAATTTAAGTTTGGTGTTGTGATGAGCGGATAATTTATACGCTTTTTGGCATTGTTTTTATATAGTTTTTAGTAAGTTTGAGCTACTTTTAGGGATGTTTTCCTTAGTTTTTATGTTAAATTCACATTTCTGGACTTTACTATGAGTTTTTGTGTTTTTCTGTGATTTCAGGTAAATTCTGACTGAAATTGAGGGATTTGAGCAAAACTCTGAAAAAGGCTGACAAAAGGACTGCTGATGCTGTTGGATTCTGACCTCCCTGCACTCGAAATGGATTTTCTGGAGCTACAGACATCCAAATGGCGCGCTCTCAACGGCGTTGGAAATTACACACCCAGGGCTTTCCAGCAATATATAATAGTCCATACTTTATTCGAAGAATGACGACGCAACTTGGCGTTGAACGCCAAGTACACGCTCCTTTCTGGAGTTAACGCCAAAAAACGTCATGATCCGGAGTTGAACGCCC
This sequence comes from Arachis stenosperma, assembly GCF_014773155.1. Taxonomy (NCBI): domain Eukaryota; kingdom Viridiplantae; phylum Streptophyta; class Magnoliopsida; order Fabales; family Fabaceae; genus Arachis; species Arachis stenosperma. Next base: position 37,900,623 of record NC_080385.1, on the reverse strand, counting down.
AAAACACATCATAACTCGAAATTCAACTCCAAGAGATGCCTCTACACGTGGATTGATCAAGCTCAGCCCAAGCACACACCAAGTGGGCCCCGGAAGTGAATTTATGCATCAATTACTTACTCATGTAAACCCTAGTAGCTAGTCTAGTATATAGGACATCTATCTATTGTATTAGACATCCTGGATGGTATTTTCTATCCTGTGATCACGTTTAGGGGCTGGCCATTCGGCCATGCCTGGACCTCTTTCACTTATGTATTTTCAACGTGGAGTTTCTGCACACCATAGATTAAGGGTGTGGAGCTCTGCTGTACCTCAAAGATTATGAAGTTCTATTTTCTTTTATTCAAATCTCTATCTTATTCTTATTCCAGATATTCATTCGTACCCAAGAACATGATGAATGTGATGAGCTAATAACTCTCATCATCATTCTCACCTATGGACGCGCGTGATTGACAACCACTTACGTTCTACATGCAACAAGGCTTGAATGTGTATCTCTTAGATTCCCCAACAGAATCTTCATGGTATAAGCTAGATAGATGGCGGCATTCATCTGGATCCGGAAAGTCCAACCTTGTCTGTGGTGTTCCGAGTAGATCCTGGGAATCCGGAAAGTCTCACCTTGTCTGTGGTATTCCGAGTAGGATTCCGTTCATGAATGACTGTGACGTGCTTCAAACCTGTAACCTGCTGGGCGTCAGTGACAGACGCAAAAGAGGATTATTCCAGTAGGGGAGGGAACCAACCGGTGATTGGCCGTACTGTGACAGAGTGCGTGAGCATTAGCTTTCACTGCGAGGATGGGGATGTAGCTATCAACCATGGGTGATGCCTCCAGACTGTTAGCTGTGCGAGTGACAGCCGCATAGGATTTTCCCCGTGAGGATTGAAAGTAGCCACAGCTGATGGTGAACCCCTATACAAAGCTTGCCATGGAAAGGAGTAAGAAGGATTGAATA